>NW_021639878.1:70975-71385 GCF_002087225.1 Trypanosoma theileri
TTACTACTATTTTCATGTGAGTGATGGTGTGAATTCCTGCTATCTACCTATCTCTCTATGTTTATAATCTTTTTTCCACTGTTCACTCCCCCTTTTTCCGTTTATACTCTTTTTTTTTTCACGTCGTTTTCTACTGAAGGGGTGTTGCCGCTGCTACTGTTAATGTTATTGTTTCTCCTGGTAGTGGGAACTCCTTATTCTAACCTCTACTAGTGAAGGAACAAGAGGAAAAATATGAACGTGACAAGGAAAAGAAAGAAAGAAAGAAGGAGGAAAGAAAAAGAAGAATAGAAAAGACAAAAAAAAAGAAAAAATTACTTCCCTTTTCTTTTTTATTTTATGTTCCCTTCTAGTTTTACAACAAAACCTGAATCGTGTGTTTTTTTTTTTTTTTTTTTTTTCTTTTTTTT
>NW_021639878.1:71678-85955 GCF_002087225.1 Trypanosoma theileri
ATGATATCCACTACAAAGAGTGAAATGAGTCCTCAACGACAATTTCTTCGACGAGGCGAGCAGAACAACACGGACTTTCTACCTGTAGAACCTTCTCTCGTATTTGATGAGAGTAGAGGCGTTCTTATCCCCCCTGCCTCTCAACTAGGCAGTCCACAACCCACACAATCCATATCACGACAACGACGTCCACGATTCGCCACCGCACAGGACTTGGATGATGCCCTTCTACAAGCCATTGAAGGTAAAATTACTCGTAAGAACGCATGGGTCTCAAAGGATGCAAGTAATTTATTAGAAGGCATTACTCACGCCGTGGAAAGTACACTGGATGCCGCCACTAGCACAGATGAATACTCCAGTTTTGCCAAAGTTGCCACTGTTGTAGAGGGATGCTCAAAGGTATGGACAAGTCGTGTGGATAGTACATACCAGCGATCCAATCAAATGGTAAGACGTTTATTGCGTAATGAAGATGAAGATGAGAATGGCGGTGGTGGTGGTGGTGCTGGAAGTGATAATGAAGATGGAACTGGTGAAAATGGATCTACGGCTGCGGCTGCGGCTGCGGCAGCGGAACGTCGAAAGAAAGCCGCCCAAAGACGAGCACTCAATACACGTACACTTGCATTAGATCCATCCGAGATTAATCTTGACAGTAAGGGACGTGTGGCCCTTGTTCACACAGGCGTCAATGCACAGTTTCGAGCCATTACAGAGAAATTTGATCAAGGTAATTCACAGGGATTACTGGTACACAATACACCACTGGGAAAGGCGGGAAATCTTATCCTTGATGTAGATTATGCACGTGAAGTGGATCGTGAATACTCTGCACGACGTCTGCGTCTCTCCGGTGGTTCACGGCGTCTTGTTAAACAGGAAATAAACCTGGAAGAAAATACCGAAACAGAAGGAACTACAACAACGGCTATGGCTACAGAGGATATGGGAGAATTGGATCATGGTATTAATATGCCTATTCAACTTCCTCCATTCCCACCACCGGTAACACCAGCGGCATCTGCAGGTCAAAGTCCAGTTTCTGCAGAAGAGGGTGGTGGGAGACAGAGTGATCATGAGAGAAGAAGACCAGAAGAAGAGGAAGAAGCAGGACGTCCATCTATTTTACTTCCATCTCTCTTACTTCTCCCACATATATCTTCTAATGTGGCTGGAGAGGATGTGAACAATACTACTACCTTGGGGTTAATGGGCACAGGAGAAGAACTGGATCCAGAGCAACAACAACAACAACAACAACAACAACAACTTCGACAAGATATGACTACGGATGCAGGACCATTATTTCCTCCACACCATCCATCAGACTATGATGATAATGACTGGGGTGGTGATGGTGGTGGTATGGACTACGGGGATGATAACTACTACGATGATGAACATACGAACACCAACACGAATACCAATACCAATAATGATGATGCTACTAGTACGACTAGTAATAATCATCGTAATAATGGAATAAATGGTGGTGTTGGTGAGAATAGTGATGTCAGTCAGAATGAGGTATTACATGAAGGAATTGCCACAGCAGCACATCAACTAGTCTCAGGTGTTGCGGAATTAAACGCCATGGATGGTTGTCTCTTTGGAGAGAATCGTCTCGCATTAGAGGCAGAAGATCCAACTTCATGGTTTCCATTAAGTGAACCACCAACAAATATGCTTTTAGGTGGTGCAGCACATAAAAACTCTGAGTTGCTACGACTACATAAAGAACATCGTTTCACACAAACAGGTACAACATCACAGACAACATCTACACCTGCTACGAAACGTGTAAAACGTGAAAAAACTATCGCCTTTGATCTTCCAGGTGAACTTGCTGCTACTTCTGCTGCTGTTACGGCTAGTGGAAATGTTGGTACGGGAGATGCAGCAGATACTTCCTTATCTTCACTTTCATTTCTCCTTAGTGGGAATGTTGTGGATAGTTCTGCACTTAAGCAAAGTACAACTCCTGGGAAAAATATGACTCAACTTGGTAAAGAGTTACTTCTTGGTAGAAGTCCTAATGCTGTTCTCGCCTATACACAAGGTGCTTTTCAGCGTGCGAAGGCGCAAGAAGCTGGACTTTTACTTGCAGAACCGCCTGTACCTGGAAAAACCATTCCATCCTATTTACCACACCCTATCACCGTT
The DNA here is from genome assembly GCF_002087225.1 of Trypanosoma theileri. Classification (NCBI taxonomy): domain Eukaryota; phylum Euglenozoa; class Kinetoplastea; order Trypanosomatida; family Trypanosomatidae; genus Trypanosoma; species Trypanosoma theileri. The sequence continues at coordinate 73,845 of NW_021639878.1, forward strand.
ACTGCCTTTTTTCAACCCTTTTCAACACCTCTCCCGCAGTGGAATTTACTTCGTAAATCTGCTACCGGTCGTACCTTTGCTCTTCATAGCAGTAGTGCAGCCCCATCCAGACGAGCAAGTGGTGTTATTGGCAATAATAATAATAATGATAATAACAATAATAATAATAATAATAACCGCCACCAAGGGAATGGATGGGGTTCAAAGTTAGAAGATGATACACAAAGCCACATGGGCGAAGATGATGGGAACGGTAGTGGCATGGCTGCTGTTGGTACTATGCCAATGGACTTCTTTCATGGCGGTGCGGAAAATGATGATGATTACATGGGCGCTGGTGGATATGATGATTACGATGATGGAGGTGATCCTGCAGATACAATGGATCCCATTCGTCAAGCAGAAGCACAGATATTGGCAAGTTTTGAAAGAGCGGAATTGGCACGTGTGAGTGGTGCGTTAACGGCGGTTAGTAACGGTCGTCCTAGTAGTCATAATCATCATAATAACCATAATGGCAGTATAAATGAGTGGACAGATGTGGAGCCGTTGATGTTAGCAAAAGTACTGCAGGCTCCACAAGCGGCTCTTCCATCACAGGTGGATGTTGTAAAACTACGACAAGCCATGTGGTTATCTGTGAGTAATGCGATGGAGTCTAATCCCACTATTCAACAACAACAACAACAAAATCAAGAAGAAGAAGAAGGACAACGACAACAACAACAACAACAAACACCAGCAAGGCGAAAACGCGGCCGTGAAGAAGAAGAAGAAGAAGAAGAAACACATATGGCAGGAGAAGGGAGTGAAGAGTTGCCTCGTTTTAGTGAAGTGGTCTTGCCTATTCTACCGCAGATTCCAGGTATATCGGCAACGGGTACACTCTCCCCAGCCTTTTTCTTCTTCTCTATTCTGTTTCTTGCAAACGAACACGGGGTGTTACTGGAAAGTGTTCCAGAATTAGATGACCTAGTTGTACGAGGTGTGAAGACGGCCTAAAAAAAAAAGAAAAAAAAAGAAGGTAAAGGAAAAAGAAAACACCAACGACAACAACAACACCAACAACGAGAAGAGAAACAGTTGCAAAGGGGGAAAGAAGCCGAAGAAAAAAAAAAATGGGAATTCGAGTATATATGTTTTCCTTTGTGAAATGAACACATTTTAGAGGTTATTGCAGTTATTATATTGGAAAAAAAAAATAGAGGGTGTATGTCGGTGTTTGTGCCTCTGTGTATACACACAAACACACACACATACATTCATACATACGTGTATATATATATATATATACATGTATTTTTTTCTTTTTTTTTTTGCATATCCATGCAGGTGAGAGAGATCACCATTCTGGAATAGATTAACTACATTGCTTTCCTTTTTTTTTGGATGGGAGTTACGGATGAGAATGAGTGAATGAGATTAGCTTTTTGTTTCCTTTTTTTCTTTGCTTGTTGCCTTTATCCCACAACTTCCCATATTTTTTTATTTTTCCTTTCCTTTTCATTCAATGTGAACACTCTCAGTTTCAGAGATGGGTGTCATACGTGATGAGAAAACAAAAAAATAACAATGGATGAAGACACCAACAACGGGAATGGTTAGAAGGAAAAAAAAAAGAAGAAAAAAGAGGATTTGTTTTTTTCATTGTTATTATTATTATTATTATTATTATTATTATTATTGTTTTTTTTTTTTACTTTAAACAAAATACTATCTTTTTTTTTCTTTAATTTATTTTTACTATATATGTATTCAAATTCTCTTATTATTATTATGATTGTATATATATTTTATCCTCTTTTCTTTTTTTTTTTTTGCTTCTCTCTCTCTCTCTCTCTTTCTCTTTTGTGTGCATGTGTGTGTCATTTAATTCCTATATTGTGATAGTTGCTACTACTGAGTGATATGTGTGGTCAAATCATTATCAAATAGTAGTGACATTCCCCAATATAATCTTTATTATCAACATTATCAAAGAAAAAAAAAAAGAAAAGTATTATTAGCCCCGTAAGAGAAGTGTATGTCTTATCCACTTCCAAAGAAGTATTATCTTCTCGTGCATGATGCCATTCGTAAAGTGCTTGGCACAGAGGCGGAAATCTCCGCATTTGTTAAAGCGAAAAAACTTTTTCAGTGCGATATGCTCGTCAACGCCACCGCCACAGATCCTGATTTGGCAGAGAAATCAAACCAAACAAACAATAAGAATAATAATAATAATATCAATAACAATAATAGAAAGAGGAACAAGAACAATAATGAGAGTGCGTATGTGCGGGAGTTTGCGGTTGGACTTCAACGATATTTAGGCAGTTGTGATGTTGTGGTTCGCCGCCGAAGACTTGATGTTGTATTTCTAGACCGTGAAGTACTGCAGATTGCGCTTGGAGCCCCACGACGGGCAATCAACAATTTACAATCCGCAGAAGAAATCAATAATGAACCCGCATGGGTGAAACGTAATCGTCTTCGTATCTCACTTGGCTTTGATGAGGAACTTTTTACCAATGCCTGTGATTTCAAAATCAACGTTGCCGCACGTATGATGGAGAAATGGGCCTTCGATGCTCAAGTTATGAAGGGGGATAGTAATATATTCCACACAGAGGGAAATATACAACAACAACAACAACAACAACAACAGGAAGAGGAAGAACTAAATCAATTACGTGAAGAGTTACCACCAGTAACGTACTGGCAGGCACACGGATATGTGTTAACACGTGAATATCATGTGGAACATCATGTTGCTCTACTAGGGACTATATCACAGAACTTTGCCAAGTATTATGGTGAATTTCCCTTTGATAATCCATATTGCCCTGGTGAAGACCTTAATACTCTCGCATCTGTACAGACACTCTGCAAGGCATGGAAACAGTTACCATTAGAGGATTGGAAAAGTGAATATGAACTGCAACTCGGCATGGGACCTCCGTTAGGGTCGTAGGGGGGCATAACGGAGAATATGTCTGCCTTTATTTATTATCGTTAACTACACCTTTGTTTTTGAGAGAAAGAGAAAGAAAGAAAGTGTGTGTGTGTGTGTATGACTTTGAAATAACCAAAGCAAAAGAGAAGTCCCCTATTTTTTATTTTTATTTTTGAGGGAATGGAAAGACGCAATCTATCCTTTATTATTATTACTATTATTATTACTATTATTATCATAATCAAACATATCTATCTCTTTTTAATTCTTTTTCATTTAATTGGTGTTTTTCTTGTCAGTTGTTTTTGTTTTTTTCCTTTATTTATTTATTTCTGTTACTATCGTTATTCTTGAGAGAGTAAGAGAGAGAGTAAGTGTTGTGTGTGTGTGTGTGTGGAAGGATAAGGAATAAGAGAGATTATTACCGTTAAAAAGGGGTAAATAGGTTTTTTTGTTTGTTTTCGAATGACATCTGACCGTAGTCGTGATGGTGCTAACAGTGTAGATGGCAATAGCGGTGGTACTAAAGGAGTTAAATCAGCGTCAGGGCCTGATTTTTCTTCTTCTTCCTCTTCTTCATCATCATCTGAAACAACATCTACTAAAGTAACGGATGTAAGAGGAAAGACTGCGGCGGCGGTAGTGGGAGTAGATAAACCAATCACAACAGCGGGATCCTCCGCGGCGGCCCGTCGACTTGCACTCTTCGGTAGTCGTGCACTCGCTGCTGGTAGCAAAGGACGTTGTTCCTCCCTTCCTCCTCCTTCTTCTTCTTCTTCTTCTATTCATGGAGAGACGACGGCAGAGTTGGGTGCAGCTGGCAACAGCAACGCTTTAGCCTCATCCTCTCACTCCCCCACTTCTTCTTCTTCTTCTGTTGGTTCTTTTGCAGGGGAAGAGGGTTCTGGTGGTCTCACATCATTTGGAGCTCCTCGCGGTGATGTTGCATCTTATATTCGTCATGAGGATGCTATTTCCTCTCCTGGTAAGTATCTTGTGATTGGTGATGGTATGATGGCTCCTTTCATGGCGTTGTGTCTACGTGTTCATGGTCTCGATTGTGATCTTGCCTATCATCAAAGTGACGATGATTTAGACCGCGGCACTATTGTCCTCACCCCATCCCTCACTCAAATATTAGGCGATGTATTAAATGTCTCCGTTCCCAGCGGAAGTGTTGTGGGACGTCTTCTCACCTTTGATCACGTCGGCAATGATATGTGTGATCTCGACCTTAACGAGTTCCGTGCGAAGGGTGAGAGTCCCACTTTCTTCTGCTGTGATCGACCCAAGTTGGAGCGGGCCCTCTTGTCTCTCTGCAGTGTTGGCCCGCACGCCTGCCCGCGTCTGCCGCCCCCCCGATTGGACCGCGGCGGCCTCGAGCCACTCGACCGCGGGGGGGTGCGGGTCCACTTCGCCGGGGGGGCCGGCCGCCGGGATTATCTCGGCGTGATCACCACCGCACGAAAACCCGCTCTCGTGCCGGAGTTAACCCTCACAGATGAGGAATTACGTCGACGGGCGGCAAATGATGAGACCTACACAGAGGCTCGAATGAAGGCCGTGCGATGGGCAGAGGTTTGCGTTCCACCACTTCCAGAATTGGGGAAACTGGAAAAACGATTTACACCGGGTTCACAGGAAATTGTGGAACTCCTTACCCCAAGAGGAGCAAAGATGACGGTGCGACCAACCATGATGGCAACCAAACTCTTCTACAATGTAACGATTACTATTCCAGATGCCACTCCAGACCCACGACTCAAGACTAGCAGTACAAAACAATTCTGGGATGATGTGATTGAACATTGGACGGCAGGAGTTCCAGGGTATATTCCACACACCATGTTTCGTCCCATGATGACGCACATGCAACAACACTTTACAAAGAGTAGTGCACTTGTTTATCGTACACCATTGTTTGTAATGCCGCATTGGTCTGAAGGAGGTGGACGTGTCATTAAAATTGCTCACGCCGCACATGGAGCCGCTTTTGATGCGATTGATGTTGGGGATGCGCAGGGATTTACAGATTGTTTTGGTCTCGCACGTACTCTCGCCTCAGGCGGTGGGGAATTAGATGTGCAAAATTACCTCCGTGAACGACGTCTGCAGGTGATGGAAGAATTAGATCATCACACACAACTATTACACTACGGTGTAAAGGAACGAGGTCAACTGGCATATATGTCTTCACGTTTCGCTATGAAGATAATGCGACGCTACAAAAAGAGTTGGCGTAGTATTTTACAAAATCACGTCACACTGATGCCAAAAATCGTGAAGTAATATTTGCAGATATTACTGGGTGTAGATATGTATATTTTATATATACATATACATACATACATACATACATACATACATACATACATGGGTTTTTTTTTTTTTTTTAATTATTGAAAAAAAAACATTAAAAAAAAAATGCCATCGTAACACCGCTACTTCTTTCCCTGCACTGACAGAGAATGAAAAGAAAGAAAAAAAAAAGAAGTGGGGAGGAGAGAAGAAATTAAAGAAGGAGGGAGGGGATATTATTATTGATGGGCGGAAGAAGAAGAAGAAGGAGAAAGTCCAAAGAAGGAAAGGAACATGCACAACGAAGAAGAAGAAGAAGAAGAAAAACAAAAAAAAAAGAAAGAAATGGAGTTGAGATGGAAGGCAGTTCTCAGGAAGCGAGGAAGAGCAAATTAATTCAAAAAGAAAACGAAAAAAAAAAAAAAAACGCTAGCAAGTGGAACCGATAAACCGGTATAATAAGGAAAGAAAGATTGTACCTGGTCAACTGCAACTGTTGAAAGAAGGTTTCTATCTTTCGCTAGTTTTTTACTTTTTTCTTTTTTTTTTTCTCCGGTTTCTCACAAAATCAGTGTTGCGGTTTAAATGGGGGAACAAGAGATGTATTTTATTTGTTAATGTGATGACTCATTATTATTATTGTTTTTTTCTCTTTTACTTTCTTTTCCCTTTTCTCTTTTTCTTTTTTGTTGCTTTTGTCGACTCTTTTTTTTTCTTTTTTTTCTTTTATAAATAACGAAACGCAAACATTTTACAAAAAATAAAAAAAAAAATAAAAAGAAGAGACTTTTTTTTTTCTGTATTCTTATTGTATGCATCAATGGAGTCGTCGGCTTCATGCTGTGAATAAGTCCTCTGGTCACCGCTGGAGTGCCATTCCAAAACCCCCACCGCCGCATGTGGATCGTCTCTGCGGTACACACAGTGTTCTCCACACACTCCGTTCTTTTTATCTTTCCACACGGCGCCAACATCCACATCGGCGTCAACTGCACCGTTTGTTTGTGCGGGACTTTCGTCTTGCACAGAGTAGTGTAGAGAATAAACAAAATAATAATGATGATAATGATAATGATGAGCGTCATCACACTGGGATCAGCCATAGTGAGAAGACACCGATGAGGATGAAGAAGAAGATGATGGAAGGAAAGAATGAGAATGAGAATAGACGTGCTAGTTATTATGATGATAATAATAATAATAATAATAATAATAATAATAATAATAATAATGATGAAAATGATGATGATGATGCTGTTTGGGTACCACCGCAGTATTTAAATCTACGACGAATTGTAAAACTTGCACGTGCTATGCACATAGATGTGCAGCCGGTGGAAAGACGAGAATTGGTGCAACTCTGTGGAGAACGACGGAATCAAAATGTCGTACTGGAAGTATCGAGTTTTACACCCAAAGAGGTAGTTGCATGTCCATGGGATACCAGAAACAATAATAATATTAATAGTGATGATAACAAGAGAAATGAAAAGGAACACATTTATCATGATGTTGTGCTTTTCCTTGATCACATTATAGATCCTGGTAATGTAGGGGCGATAATGCGATCCGCTTTCTTCTTGGGTGTACAACGCGTTGTGTTGAGTTGTGATAGTGCGGGATGTACTCCAGCAGTGTCAAGGGCGAGTGCAGGATTAATGGAACATATGAATATTTATCGCAGTGTGGTCCCTACAGTGACATTCCTTGAAAATACAATAGCCCAACATAAAGTAAGAGAGAATAAACAGAAGCTGGAGGTGTATGCAGCCGTGGCAACACCATGGGGAACAGCTGTGCATGAAAATACAAGGAAACGGGAAGAAGAAGATAAACAACAACAACAACAACAACAACAACGAGTAAATAAGGAGGAGAAGGAAGATAATGAAAAGAAGAAGAAGAAAAAAGAAGAAGAACAACAATATCATCCCCGACGTCGTCTAGTACTACTTGGTAATGAAGATAAAGGATTACCAACAGAGGTGGTGCGATTGTGTACACATAGTGTACATATCCCTTCTCTAAGGAATAAACAACAACAACAGAGGACTACAACTAGTAAAGATGATAAGGATAAGGATAAAGATAAGGAAATATTTGATTCAGCGATATTAAAACCACAGGAGGTGTCGTTGAATGTCAGTGCAGCGAGTGCTATTATTCTCACAGAGTTGTTGGCTGGTCAACACGCTGTTGAGGTCCGTCCAATACGTTGAGGTTCATGAGAAGAAGAGTAAATGGTTGTGTTTGCAAATCAAAAGAAGACGAGAAAAGAAAAAAAAAGGAAAAGAAAAAAGAAAAGCAAATGAGTAAAGGACCATAAAAACTGTCATTTGTTTTTTTTTTTTTTGTTTCTTTTAATAATTTGACTCAATTGATGCGATTCTTCCGATGATTTGTGGGAGAAGGGATTCGATCATATCTACTCTAATAGTTCAGGGGATGGTGTGTTAATTTGAGAATCTTGCCTAGACGCAGCGTGAATGTGTGGGGTTGAGATATTGACTGTTTTCTATACTACTTTCTCTCTCTCTCTCTCTCTCTCTCTCTTTCTCTCTCTTTTGTTTTAATGAGAGTTAAACGAAGTCGGGAAGTGTATTCTTGCTTTTTTTTTCTTTTTATTTTTTTTTTTCTTCTTATTACCGCCTTTGCGTCTGCAGTGATAATCACAGTGTATACATAACCTCAACTTGGTTCATCATAATATCTAAACCAGCGATCTAATTGGTATTGATAGTGGTGTTGGTGTGGAGGTGTGATTCCCCTGGTTCACTGAAGGACCAATTTAAAGAAGATAATAAAATGTTTATTATTATTATTATTATTTATTATTTTATGGGAAAATACGATATACATCTTTCTTGTATGAACTTCTTCATTCATATGTCTCTCTTTTTCTTTTTATTCTTTCCACACAAACTTCTAGGTGTCTTGAAGGTTTCTGACACACATAGAAGAATATATATATATATATATATATATATATATATCCTCTCAGCTTAGTGAGAGTTATTTCAGGATTCTTACCTATTCCTTTTTTTTTATTTTAGCTGATCAATCATGACAAGCACTTCAACTGGCCATCATGGCGGTGGTTCCTCTTCTTCTTCCTCTTCCTCCTCTTCTTCCTTTTCTCCATCTTCACATGCTGGACTTGAGTCAGCGGCGAGTGACACAACCCGCAATTTCATTCTTGGTCTCCCAAAGAGTGGGCCGGTGCCGGGGAGCAGCGATGCGGCCTCACTGCAAGCAGCAGAGGCATTCATAGGAGAAATACAACAGGAGATCATGGCATATGATATCGCTAACGCACAGGCAATGGAGGCATATGCGAAGAGTTGGTGGGTGAAGATTCCATTCTTTGGAAAACGATGGGCAATGGATTCCACCACAGTTGTGGCTAGTACACCTCATACACCGATAGGGAATCACACTGTAAACATATCCACAGAGAATGGAAATAATAATAATAATAATAATAATAATAATAATAATAATAATAATAATAATAATAATAGAAACACAGAGAGTGATAGTATGAATATGAATACAGCAACGAGTACAATGCCTGCTAGTGCTGCTGGGGCGCGTGATCATGTACGGGTGGAACGTACATCCGCTGTGAAGGATACTCCCAATGGATCTAAATTGCACATGCAGAAACAACAACAACAACAACAAATAAAGATGAACAGTTGGTTATTTAAACAACGTCATCCTGGATGGGTGCCACTTATTCAACGTCGTTGGGTTCCTGTTCTCTGTGCTGCTGGTATTATGGTTATATGGACTCCAGATGTTTGGAAACTACGGGCTTTATACTGGTGTGATCACAAGTATGCACTTTTTCGTCAATCTATTCACAAGGCATATTGGCGTGCCACAATGAGTGCGGAGGACTACGCCGTGCTTATGGAAGATATTGAACAGCAACGCCCAACATCTGTGAAGGTTAGCAATTGTCCACTTTAGTTTATTCTAGGAAATTAAAAAAAAAAAAAAAAAGACAGCAATTGCAAGCATAGAACCTTTATATATATATATATATATATATATATATATATATGGTTAGTTGGTCTGTATGTGTGTCTCCTTGTGTGTGTGTATGTATGATGGAGAGGAGGTGTGTGTGTGTGTGTGTGCTTTGATAAGAAGAAGGATGGAAACAAAGAAAAGAAAGTAAAGGCAGAGGGAAAGAGTGAGTGAATAAAAGAGAAAGAGATGGAAAGAGAGAAAGAGGAAGAAAGAAAGTACTGTGTTTGTGGGAACTGAAAAAAAAACAAGAAGATCTATTTACATTTATTTTAGCGAACTACATGGAGGGAAAGAGAATAACAAAAGAGAAGTAAATAATAAAACACCTTTGTGAAAAAGGGTGAAAACGGAAGAAAAATGGAGAAAGAGAGATATATATATAGATAGAGGTAGAAAGAAAGGAAACAACGAAGAAAATTAATGAGATGGTGGTAATATGAGAAGGATCATTTATGTTTCAATTATTTGTATTTTAATTTTTAATTTTTATTTGAAGGTCTGGGATGTTCCTCTCTTTCTCTTATTATCTGTTTCTCTATCTATACATACAAACATCTATGTATAAGGTTTAGTTTCTATTTGACCTACTTCATGAAATGATCTGGAACTGAATGAATGGATGGAGAGAAAAGAAACAATCTATTGAACTACTACTATTCAACAGTCTCTCTTTTTTTTTTTTTTCTTCTTATTGGATCATTACTCTTATTTTCCTTATATCTATTGATGAAACACCATCTCTCACTCTCTTGTGTTTTCATTTTATCTCCTTTTGCATTACTTGTCACTTTAGTTACAAGCGAATGTTTTTTTTTTTTTTCTAAATATCTTTTTTATTTATTTTTATTTGGTTGAACACCTTCATGATGATCTTTCTGTTTTTTTTTTTTTCATGCATCCTTTTCCATATTCTATGTTTTTTTTTATTTTTGTTTTTATAACTTCATTAATTTCTTTTTTCTTTCTAAATTCTATTCGTTTGTATATATATATATATATATATATATATAGAGAGAGAGAGAGAGAGAGAGAGAAGGACTTGCCATTATTGACAGTCGTACTCATTAAAACCCCCCTTTTATTTTACAAGACGTGGGGATTTGACTGGAACCTCTTTAGACTCATAGGTTAAGTTTATATATATATATATATATATATATATATATATATATAAAAAAGAAAAAAAAAAAAAAAAAAAAAAAAAAAAAAAAGAAAGGCAAGGAGTTTAAATGGAGACTCCTGCCGATAACAACTCGGCTAAAAAAAACAACACCCCCGAACCAACAATAACAATAACAACAACAACATCAACGAAAACAGTAAATGTAACAGAAGAGGGGATTAACTCAACTAATGTAGATACAATACCACAAAGGCCACAACGTGGAGGTGAGGCGTGGGGAATTGACTTCTCACTCCCAAAGATACGGCGTAAAACCACCAAGAAGGAACGTGATGCCATTATCTCCAGTAGACTCAAACGTCTCATTCAACAACAACAACAACAACAACAAAAAGAAGAAAACGAAACGGTAGGAGTAAATGCACAACAGCAGGAAGGGGAAAAGGAAGGTATTGTGAAGTCTGAAGGAATGAATAGTCGTCGGCCATTACCTATAGTGAGAGTAGATGCGATGGCGGATCGTCAGTGTTTAATCCCAACACAACTCCCCACCACCCGTGAAGATCTCGAACAGCGTCTCTGTTTGCGCATTCCTCGTTTACTCGCGGTAACGAAACAATATCCACGCAGCTGTGGTGTCTCCTCTCTTACCTCCATTTGGAATTATCTCTACACCCGCATTGGAGAATCCACCACAGGAATACATAATCGTCCACCTATTTCACAAGAGGAAGTGATGTCTATATTAGGCTTTGAACCACCCTTTGATAGTATCTCATGGGGACCCTTTACAGGCAATGGAACTCTTCTACGATGGTTTCACGCACTTAATCGACACTTTGGTGTACGTGGACGGGCGTATGTATTCTACAAACCACAGGGAAAAGGATGTACAACTTGTACCTCAGAAGAGGCCCTGCGGGAGTTAAAGGAACTCTTGCGTAATCCAAATGCCGCAGTGATTTATCATTGTCATAATCACTATATGGTTCCTATAGGTTATCAAGAGATTCCATTAGCACAGACGGACTTTTATGCAAAGGATGTACCCGTGGAAAATACAGAAACTACTGTTTTTATTGGAGAAGTAAGTCGTGGTCGACATGAGGCGATGTATGCAAGGAAGTGGAGTGAGATTGTGAAGGATCTCATGTGCCGCTCTCCGAATTTTTTTAACATTCGACGTCCAGAATTGGGTATTCAAACACGTATTTCAAAGAGTAAGAGAAACACTCTTGTAAAGGAGAATGAACTCAGTAATAAAAAGTTAACCGATCAAGAACAACAACAAGAACAAGAAGAAAAAGAAGGGACTCCAGGGGTATTGGAACAGTCATCATCACCAATAGTCTCAGGAGAAAAGGCTCCAGTTTTGGGAACTTCTTCAGAAATTTCTCCTTCAACAGTTGATCGTGTGGAGGAGAGTGAACCAACGGGGAATACAGGCACGAAAAAAACTAAAAAGAAATCTGGTGGTGGAAATTTACATTGCCTTATATGTTTTCGTAGTGACGAAGTGGAGGAACACCCAGAACGGTTTGAGAATCCTTCCAGCAGCAGCAGTAGTAGTAGTAGTAGTAGTGATAGTGATAGCAGCAGCAGCAGCAGCAGTGATGAGAGTGAAATGGAAAATGTAGAGTAGAGAAGATTTGTGAGATCTTTGTTTTTTTTATTTTTCTTCTCAGATGCAAAGTTTACTGGGGGGAACGTTTTTCTA
>NW_021639878.1:86260-104377 GCF_002087225.1 Trypanosoma theileri
ATATATATATATATATTATTACTAATTTGTGTTATTTTGCACACACACACATATATACACATACATTGCTAAGTGTATTTATATTCTCTTTAAATCTAAAGAGAACAGTAGTCCTAAGTAGCAATAACAGAAATACAAACACTTGTGGAAGAAAATAATAAAAAAAAAAAAAAAATGCAGCCACGTAGACCAGATGCCCGTGGTTTACGTGCACGTCGTCGTCGTGGCTCTACAGCCGCAGCGTTGCTTGAAAACACCACTGCTAGTGGTGGTGCTAGTAATAGTGGTGGTCGTGGAAACAGTAAAGAACAACGATCTATATTGGGAAGAGATACCGCGAATTTGTTTGAACGTATGAAGAAACGTACTGTTGAAATGCGAAAAGCAGAAGAACGTGTAGAGGAACGTGAGGAGTTTATCAAATCCCGTTATGCCTCTTGTGCTTCTGGCTCCTTCGCCGCCGCACCTTCTACTGGTATGGCAGGAGTTGCCCCTGCACCGTTTGATAAGGATGAAGTACTTGCAGAACTTGTGGCGACGAATAAATCTAATTTTCTGAAATTAGATCAGGAACTATCAGAGGATCATCGTATTGCTACACGTCGTTTACATGCAGCTGTATTTGCACATGCCGGTGATTTTCTACAATTATTCCGTGATGTAAACCGGGCGAGTGCATTAGTGGAACAATTGAAGGGACGTGTACAAGGGACGAAAGCCGCTATATCGGCTATTAGTAAATTCAGTACATATAATGATGGAAGTAATAATAGTGGGAGTGGTAGTGGGAGTAATAACTTGGATGGAGATAATCGTGCTGTGGAAAGTACTTTTCGAGTTTCACTTCTTAGTGGAAGTAGTCATAAGAGTAAGAGTGGAATGGGAGGCCAAGGAGGTAAGGCACTTGTACGTCCAAGTCTTATTGCCACGCGATTATCACGACCACGAGACTCAACAGATATCTTTTCTGCTCAATTATTTCCTGTATCTGGTGCGGTGAGTAGTAGGAGTCGTGGTAATAATAATAATAATAATAATAGTGCTGGTGTTGGTAGAGGGGGTGGTAATAAGAATAATAATAACAATAATATCAATAATAATAATAATGAAACCTCTATGCAGTTATTATCCACCACGCGTTCATTAAATACACCATCCACACGTTTATGGCGTGATGCCACGTTAACAGGAGCGACGGCTACTTCTGCTGCTGGTGGGGCAACGGCGATGTTGCGACATAATAGACAAGGACAATTGGAAGAAAATAATAATGGTAAATCCAGTGGTTTGAGTTTCACAGATATTCTTCTCTTTGCAGATGTTCTCAAACAGGAGATATTACAATTAATTGCGGAGCGGCGATATACAGAAGCCGCAGAGTTAATGCGAGGTGTAGAAGCAGAAGCAAATGCCAAAGGATGTATGCCACTCTTATTAGCATTAGAAGAAGTGTTTGTGCGTAGTGTAACGGAAAGACTACATGATGTCCCAATGCCATTAATGTATAGTGAGAGTATACATATTCCACTTGTACAGTTGCTTTTACGGTTTGGGAGATTACGTAGTGGATCTCGGACCTTTTTTCATCTCCATGCGGGATGGTTAGATGGAGAAATGTATAAACTACAATTACGTATAGATCCACAACATGGTGCTCTTATCGCTAGTGATTTTCTTGTTTCTGCCATGCAAGAAGTATTAGAACGACAACAGAATTTATGGCGATCCATTGCAGATGATAATAAACATCCTTTGACAACTAATACAACAATTACTAATACTAATACTAAAGGTGATGGGGGAGTAGAGGCTTCTACAGGCGAAGAAGAAAAAAAGAAGAACAGTAGTACTACTTCTACTACTACTACTGCTACTACTACTACTACTACTACTACTACTACTACTATTAATAATAATAATAATAATAATAATAATAATAATAATAATAATAATAATAATACCAACAAGTTTTCAGATAAACTATTGCCAAACAATAACAGTGGTGGAAAACCCATCCGTAGTGAAGAGAATACCACACAAACTTCTACAATCGTACAATTACCACCCAGTTCTGCAGCTGTTCTTTGGGTACATGATCGTATTGACAAATTAGCCCGTGAGGTATTAGGAGCTCGGGCTCTCAGTTACGGTAGTGGGGCTGAAGGCGGAGATCCATCCCGTTTCCGTCGGGCTGTTGTGATGTTGGCAGACGCCATTCGTACAGTTCGTCGAATGGATGAGTTTGGCTGTGCGGGCTGCGATACACATCTTCTCCGACTGCTCACACCAAGTCTTATCTATTTACAGGCAGACTTTAGTGGATGTACAGATGATCGATTGGATAGTACAGGGAAAGCCATGGTGGAGTATCTTATTCGGGATGTATGGCACATGTATGCAAGTCGTGAAATGGCATATAATCCACAGATGTGTGAAGAAGTAGCACGGCGTAATAATACACTTTGTAGGGAGTTACAACAGAGATTTCAAGGTCTTTCACAAACGTCGTATGCCGTTTTGTTGGAATTACTTCTCGCTCCAGCCTCCTCACGTCTCTTTGTGAGGAGAAGTAATGATAGTAATACCAACAATAACAGTAATAGTAATAATAATAGTATTACCAACAATAGTAACAAGAATATTGCTAATACTAATAATAATATTATTATTAATAGGAATGATAATAAGAATCGAATGGAGAACAGTAGTAGTGAGACTCTAACATCTTCACTTCTCCCAGAGCAATATACATTCCTGCGATATGCAAATGGCTGTACACGTGTGCATGGTATACTTTTAACATCCGTTCTTCGCTTTGTAGCAGCTATGACTGGACAGGAGTTATTACCATTAGAGCAAGTGGGTCGTCAGCAGAAGAATAAGAAGGTGATGGATGTCCATGATAATTGGATGGAATGTGTTTCATTTCTACTTTCGAATGCGGTGGTAACAGAGTCATTGGATGTTACGATGCAACGTTTATTCCTTTCATTTATGCGAACAACATTACGACAACGGCAAGCTCTTGTAACCTTTTTACAATCTGGAGAATTTACAGATATGCATCGTAAAGTATTCCCTGCAGATAACAGAATTTCCCCATTATCTCCATCCGCCTCTGTAACACGATGGGTGTTTGGGGCTATGCAATTACTTCTCGCAGATGTATTGAGTGCTTCTGTGTGGATTGCCTTTCTCTCACGTGGACGGGCATTATCTTATATGTTGTTAGATGCCACTTTAGCCTTTCAGGTTCAATATCTAGAGGAATTACGGCGAGTATTACCACGACTGGTGCAAGGATGGATGGTGGCAGCATTAAGTTTATCCCACAGTGTAGATGCCGCGCAGGATCTTCTCTTGGGAGATGCCGCTTTACTCACATTTGATGGGGATAATGAGATGAAGATGGCCACAGCAGTAGCAGCGGCCGCAACATCTAAAGTATTTACTGCACGTCCTCCCACTATTAATAGTAATAATAATAATAATAATAATAATAATAATAATAATAATACTAATAATAAGTATTCTTCTTCTTCTTCTTCGCCTTCGGTGAATCTTGTGGAGGATACAAATGGTGCACGGGATGCCGCTGCGCATCTTATTCAAACTGCAGCTGTAAATGAAACACGTTTAAAACCTTTTCTATTGGATCTTGTTAAAAGACGCTTCTCTTCATACAATACAAGTAAAGAGAAATCGGCACTCTTGTGTGTACCATTACCACCACCACCATCACCTGTTTGGTGTCTGCGTGGGGTATTAGGGAATTATCCACACTTCCCTATTGATGGTAACTTTGATCATGAGGATGAATTGTTTCTTTTTCATTGGTGTGTGCAAATGTCATTAAATATATTGGCCTTTTTTCAAGAACAACTTCTCGTTCCTACCCATGTTGTAAATCAGCGATGGGCAGCCCAACACACCACCGCTAATACTCCTACTACTACTCATACTACTAGTGATAATGTTAGTAATAGTAATAGTAAGAATAATAAAAGTGGTTCTCCATTTCCTTTACGTAGTTGTGTCTCCCCACAGGAGGAATCAGTGATTGGAGCGTTAGAAACGGGTGGTGGAAATTACGCCGGTGCTGTGGCATTATTACAATTTATTGTTTTTCGTCTCTTACGAGATATATTGTGTAATGTAGAGACATGGAGTACTTTATATAATGTTTCCACAGAAGTATGGAGAAAATCAGAAGGGGTATTACGACAACAGATATTTTTCTTTGCTGTATTCCTGCGATTCTGGTCACCATTGTTTGTGGGTGGTGTGAAGACAAACACATATGGACAATGCACAATGTCAAATAGAAATAACAACACAGATGGAGTCCCATCATTGGTGCTTTTGCAGTGGTTAACTTGTGCGGCAAATACAAAAGAGTCTTCAAAAGACCAACCACAACAACAACAACAACAACAACAACGGGTCTTTGATGTGGAAAGTTTGGCTTTCTCTCGGAATATGGGATCCACAGCAGCAACGGCATCCACTACACAGGGATTAGGTTCATGGAGAAATCAAAATAATAATAAAAGTAATAATAATAACAGCAGTACTAGTAATATCAGCATCAGTACTAACAACGATAGTAAGAATGATAACAAGCCGCCACTCTCACCCCAATCACCGACTAGCAGACAGAGATTTAATGCAAATAATATGAATGCCGGGGAGAATACCACCAACACCAACACCAGCAGCAGCCCTCGTCTCAGTAAAAATAGTGGAGACAATAGTGATGATCCTAGTAAATTGTTGTTGGATGTTATTGGATCTTTCTTTGATTCACTACAAGAACCAAGGGGATTGCCGGCGATTACCTCGGATGTAACTATAAGTCGTGTAGAAAAAGTCATTACAGCTGTTAACTTAAATGATTTTGTTGGAAAGACGAAATTAGTCGATGATGATGATGATGATAGTGATGATGATGATAGTGAATCTGATAGGAACAGTTCAAGCAGTAAGTCAGATCGTACCGTGCGATCGAGTTCATCCTCATTATCATCCGATATATTGAGAAAACAGGGGAATCCAGAGAAGGATGATGTGACACTCTCACATGTACACAAGTTACTTCAGCATTACATAGCACCACTACTATAAACAGGAAAAATAGAAGTGTAAATGAACGAGAAAACAAAAAAAAAAAGAAAAATAAAAAAAGGAACGAAAACGGGGGGAGAGAGAGAAAAAAAAACTACAAACAGAGAAGCAACTATTGATGATAATCGAAGAGTTATAATTGGATTGCTGTATCAATATTTTTTATCCCCCTCCCACCCCCCTGAATCCATACTTATTAAGTCTTTCTTCTTATTGCGCTATTATCATTTCTTTTTTTCTTTTGCACCCTACCTAATCCCCACCCTTCTCTTTTCTTGCATGTGATGTGACATATTAAAAATATAATGAATATTGTATTACTCTGTATCTGTGTAGAGGTAGCTATATCTATTCTTTGCTCTTTAATTACTTATTTCTTTCTTTCTTTCTTTTTTTCGTCATTACATATATTATCTCTCTCTCTCTCTTCATATATATATATATATATATATATATATATCCAAGTAAAACAAGGATTCTAGCTAAATCACAGCTGTGTAATAAATTTCTCTAACTATTTCCCTACCATCATCATATATTATTATCCTCTCGTGTGTGTGTGTCTCTGTCTGTCTGTCTGTCTGTCTTCTATTATCAAGAACACCAATCACTATGCATCGTGCCACTCTGCCACCACTCATTCTCCGTTCTCTCGCCCAACTGCAGGATGGTCTCAACACCGCCGTGAATGTGAATTGGCAACAACAACGTACTCCAGATGACTGGGCACTTGCTATTGTGATGGAGAGTGCAGAGTTGATGGATTCCTATCCATGGAAGTGGTGGAAGAATGTAAAGGCACAACCCGATTTGCAAAATGTGAAGATTGAACTCACAGACATTATGCACTTTTCACTTTCAGGAGAGATGCAGACACGTCTCGCGGCTCCACTACACCAAAATATGACTGGGAAACCACTACAGGAGTTATGCCGTTTCTGTTCCCCACCGGAAACTATTACTACTATCACAACAGTACCTGAAGGAAGTGAATTGAATGGTATCTTATTCTTTCCTTTAAGTGAAACCGCAAATGCAGTGGCGAGCTTCCGTAATATTATTCAATTAGCTAATATCTGGCGATTTGATCTCATTACAGAAGCTGTCATTGCGGCAGCACAGGATCTCGGATTTAACCTGGTGGCCTACTACGTGGCGAAACACACACTAAACAGTATTCGCCAAATGTCAGGATATAAGGATGGTACATATGTGAAGGTTCGTGATGGGGTGGAGGATAACGTTTTACTGCATGAGTGTATCGCATCCTTTTCAGTGGAAGATGTTCTGAATGAGTCCACTTACCTTGCTGCCTGGGATTCTATCATCCATCGTGTATTTGATGCCTTTGGAACTCCTAAAGAGGCTCAATATGGCGTTCACCGCTGGTTGAAATCTTTACCAGGAGCAGCAGAGGGAGAGAGTGATGCAGCGGCTGCTGGTATGAATATATGCTAGTGAAAATATTTGAGTGGGAATGATGTACTTGTACAGAGTCATTCATACATTCATTCGTACATATTTTCTACATGTTCGTTTACTCTCTGTTATTAATATTTATAGATGGGGGGAAAAATAGAGTTGTTTTGTTATATTTCCATTCCCACAAGAAGTAAAAAAAGTAATAAATTATGAGTTGGGGTGTGTGATCACGTGTTTTTTTGTTTTTTAATATATATGTGAAAGCAAATAAATACGACATATATATATATACCATAGAGGGATTTTCACTACGATCTCGTGAAATCTGAGTAGAAAAGAAAAAAAAAAAGAGAAGAAAAATATAAGAATTTTTCGTAAATATTATAAGTGTCTTCCTGTAAGTCACTAATTTCTTTTTTTTTTCATTTTTATTGCCTTTACACCCCCTTTTACCCAAAATGAGTAAGAAGTAATTCTTATAATACCTTTCTTTTTATTCAATCCCTATACCTCACACCACCCCTTCGGCCTCCCTCTATCTATCTATCCCTCTTTTTTTTTTTTTATTTTTAATCAGTGGATTCTCTTTCATCATTTTTTTTTTTCTCGAACGTTTCCTTTTCCCACATTCTAATCTTTTCTCACCTCATTATAAAAAAAAACCAACTAATTACCACACTCACACTCATTCCCTTTACTAACAAAAATAGAGAAAGGTATCAACGACACCGAAGATGCCCGCCAAGACTGCTTCTGCCGCTGCCCCCAAGAAGGCCGCCGCTAAGAAGTCTGCCGCCACCAAGACTGTTGCCAAGAAGGGCACGCAGCCCGCTGTGAAGGCGACAAAGGTGGTGAAGGTCACCAAGCGCAAGGCGTACACCCGCCCGCAGTTCCGTCGCCCACACACGTACCGCAAGCCGGCAACTGTTAAGCCATGCGCCAATGTGAGCGCCGTGCAGAACAAGTACGATGCGTTCCGCGTGATTCGCTACCCACTGACGACCGACAAGGCCATGAAGAAGATTGAGGAGAACAACACACTGACCTTCATCGTCGACTCACACGCAAACAAGACGGAGATCAAGAAGGCTATTCGCAAGCTCTACCAGGTGAAGGCCGTGAAGGTGAACACACTGATTCGCCCTGATGGTCTTAAGAAGGCGTACATTCGTCTCTCTGCCTCCAACGACGCTCTCGAGACAGCCAACAAGATGGGTCTGCTATAAAAAAAACCAAACAAAGAAAGGAGTCGTTTTTTTTTTTTCTCGTGTGATTTATCAATAACCTTTTTATGCATGGAAACGCACATGAATGCATACAAAAAAAAAAAAAAAAGAATCCCTACACCGTATACTTATATACATGGGAGATGAGTTTTGTTTCCCACAATTCGTCTTGGTGCCATCTAACCGTACGGAAGATGGGAAAGGATACCATTTGTATTGTTTGTATGTCTCTGTGTCTGTGTGTGAATATGCGTATAATGCCTGCATTTCTGTGGAGTAGTTCATTACTCATTTCACTCTTATTTCCCCCTTCCCCCTCCTTCACTTTTGCCATATCTATTTTTTTCTTTCTTTCCCTTTCTATTGAACCCCCTTCCCTTCCCTAAATCTCTCTCACACAATTGTAATTAACAAATAATAATTAAAAAAGGCTTTTCTTTCACGCGAAAAAAAGGACGAGGATGCCCGCGAAGACTGCTTCTGCTGCTGCTAAGAAGACCGCCACCAAGACTGTTGCCAAGAAGGGCACGCAGCCCGCTGTGAAGGCGACAAAGGTGGTGAAGGTCACCAAGCGCAAGGCGTACACCCGCCCGCAGTTCCGTCGCCCACACACGTACCGCAAGCCGGCAACTGTTAAGCCATGCGCCAATGTGAGCGCCGTGCAGAACAAGTACGATGCGTTCCGCGTGATTCGCTACCCACTGACGACCGACAAGGCCATGAAGAAGATTGAGGAGAACAACACACTGACCTTCATCGTCGACTCACACGCAAACAAGACGGAGATCAAGAAGGCTATTCGCAAGCTCTACCAGGTGAAGGCCGTGAAGGTGAACACACTGATTCGCCCTGATGGTCTTAAGAAGGCGTACATTCGTCTCTCTGCCTCCAACGACGCTCTCGAGACAGCCAACAAGATGGGTCTGCTATAAATCTGATTGTTTTCCTTGTTGTTAGCTCGGGGTCTAGTGGGTTCAGTTTGAATTCCATTCACGGGTGGTGAAAGAAAGCCATGAAACCACTTTTTTTCATTTCTACGTTAGTACATCTTACTTATTTCTAAAAAAAAAAAATAACTAAACAACAGAATATTTTTTTCCTGTTCTTGTTAAAATCTCTCTCTCCAGTAAATTTTCCTACCTTATTCGATAAGTTCTCTCTCTCGAAATTTGCGTTTTCTATCTTTCCTTTCTTTTTCTCTTTTTTTTCTCTTTTTTTTATTGTTCCTTCTTTGGTTTGCCATTTATGGTGGTACTTGGAGAAGTGCATCATTGTCGTCAGTAAAGAGCAGAGGGGTTCACTTCTTTCTTTTTTTTTTTTCGTCGTTGGCCATTTGCTTCGCGTGTATTTTCTGTGTGTGGGAGTGCGGATAGGTTAACCGCAACAACAACTACAACAGAAACAGCGGAGTAGCTAAATATACATACATATATACATACAAACAAAGAGACAAATAAATTGATAGATAAAAAGAACAGAAAGAGGGTGTGAGGGTGGATACCAAGTATTTATACACACATCTGATTGCATTACATTGGATTTGGTACCTTATAATACGGACTATTGGGACAACTTGTTAGGCCAATCAAATAATATTGTGTGACGAATACGTTCATCCAGTTGGGTTAAGTATTTTTATTTCTTCATTATTCTGAAACAGAATTTCACCTTTCACTCCGTACAGAGGGGTGAAAGGGTCTATTCTTCCATACATACGTTTACTTATACATTAAAAGGAAGAATAAAAAAAAAAGCAAAAGAGAAGGTAAAGTAAGGGGTAAAAAAAAGAAAAAAAAAAGAGTTTCTACTTCTTTCCTATTTGCTGGTAATGGATCAACTGTCAATCATCCATGCGTTTCAGAGCGAGTCTACATTTTTAGTTGATGTTCCTGCATCAATTCTGCATCGTCCAACAACTACTGGTGTACGCCTTAATCGTTCCCGTGTCAGCGGTAATGATGGAACTCATGAAGCCTTTATGAATGCGCTTTCTCTCTCTGTTGACCCAACCTCAAACTTGGGCGATAATGACAGTGATAAAAAGGAATTAAGTGTAATGCGTGTAGTACCTATTAATGGATCAAGAGCTTTTCACAAACGGTTTCTTGCGCGATGTGAATCATACTGCCGTTTATGTTGTCGGTTACAACGGGGTGTTGAATGGTTATTTTCAAGACGTTCCCGTCATCATAGAAGCATTAAGAGTAATGCGGCTGTTGATGATTCCACCGTATTTGACGTGGATCGTCTCTCTCATTTAGTTTTCCCAGTAGAACCTACAGCATTTGTAGCGGCTGCCTTTGCCCTTCCCTCAATTATCTCTGTGGTACCAGCCGCATCGGATGAAGAATCAACGACAGTAACAAAAGGTGTGGGAGGAGAAGGAAGAAAAGGCGGAGATGATGTGGGATCATTAAAGGATACACGAGTAATACCGTATTGTTTCTTTTACGGTTTTCCAGAGCAGCGTGTCTTGCGTGGTCAAAGTGTTAGTGATCATATTAGTAATGATAGTACTACTAACACTAATTTAAGAAATGCTTTGGCTGCTGAAGCGTCAAGAATGACGTTAATGGATCGCTTTTTAGCTGTTTCTAACGCAACAGGTGTTTGTGGAGCGGCTTCAACAATGCATAATGCATTAGGTATGAATAACCGCACAAGGATTGGGCTTACTCTTGCGGCTTACCTAGAATGTCGTCTCCCCCGCTCTGTAAGTGGTCCACATAAGGGATCACCAGCACCAGGTGGTAGTGGTAGTGGTATTGGTGGTGTTAATAGTAGTAGTGAATGGAGTAGAGAAGATCCCTTTTCATGCTGGAGTGATGATGTCTTATGGCGTTTACTTGGATTGCTAGTGTCAGCATTGGCTGTAGTTCATGCGGCTGGTTTTCACTTTAGAGGGGAATTATCTACAGATGATGTACTTTGCTTTGCTCTCCCTGATAGCAGTGAAGAAGAATCACACATCTCAACACCAACATCATCCACAACAACAACAAGAACAACAACAACAACAGCAGCAGCAGCAACAGCAACAGCAGTGGGGGCGAACACGATGAAAAGGAATAGTGGAATAGAATCCATCGCCCATCATCTCGTCTCACGGACCACGGCGAGTGAATCCCACTGGCTTATTACGGATACAACCCCCGCCCATCACGCATTCTTTGTATTCACCACACCCCCACGATCTCTCTTTGCAGAGGAAATGCGGGGAGGCGAAGAAGAAGAGGAAGAACGGGAAGAAAACGCAGCGGAGATTGGCGCAGCACAAAGACGAGATACAGCCGCACTGGGCCGTATTCTCGTGGCAGTTGTCGCTGAGGCGAAACGGCGGCGTGGGGCGAGAGGTACAACAAGTTGTTCAGAACTTCTCTTTGTTGCTGAGCGAATGGCCGCTGTGGGAGAAAGTGTGAATACGACCTCAACAACCACAACATCATCATCATCCGCAAATGGTGGTGTATTGGGAGAGGCACCGGCCCATCGATTTGCACAGTTGCAGGCTGTACAACTGCGTACACATCTTTGGCTACTTCGCTCTATTCTGGAGGAACGCGATACACAAATTGCCACTTTTATGTTTTACCTTAATAAAAGCAACAACGACAACAACAATAATACTAATACTACTAATAATAACAACAACAACAACAATGCCAGTAACACCAGTAATATCAATAACCATGACCACAACAGTAGCAAAAGGAAGGATACTAGTAATATCATTAGCAACAATATCTGGAGTGATGGTAAAAGAAATGGGAATGGGGGAAAAGTGACTGATCATAAGTATCCGTCTTTAACGAATGTTGAAGCGTATATGGCAGAACTAGAGGAGCGAGAAAAACGACTTGAGGAGCGGGAAGAAAAATTAAATCAATTTCTTCTTCTTTATGAATTAACGTCTGAACGATTAGATCAACTCCCTGCAGGGAAAGAAAGCTTTGAACGTCTCAGACAATCATTAGTGCAGACTCCACGTTCAAAGACATTATCAGCAGCATCAGCATTACCTGTAGCCAAATCACTGCCTATACCGACAACAGCATCGTCATCCCCAACAACATCACCACCTAATGCTGCTGCTGCTGGTCCTCCAAGGGCATCAACATCGCCATTAAGATCAGTTGTCCCTCCAATAGCAGGTGTAGCAGCAATAACCACAGGAAGAGCAACCAACACTACAAACACAGCAGCTGTAGCTACGGCGAGAGGATTACCATCCACTAGTATGCCGCCCACACCAGGAGTCTCAACAGCACGAGCAGGGCCATCATCAACACATACCGCACAACAAACCGTACAAACAACAACATCATCATCATCACCACAAAAGGTCTCAACTGCACTTTCGTGGTCTTCGCTAGCACAACAACCTTATCCACGATCTTCTCGTCGTACAGTAACGACTGAGTCCACCACTCCATCCGATAAAACTCGTCCACTTTACGGTCTCCTTCGTTTTCAAAAAACTGAAAATTCTTCTGGTGGTAATGCCAATACCAATACCAATGCCAATATCTCTCCTACTGCTGCGGACATGTTGGCATCGCATACTTCACCCGTGGGTTTACTTGGTAAAGAGGGACGAGTAATAGATGGAGCCCCACAAAACTGTTCTCCTCGGGTAACTCCAGGGGGCCACACACAACGAGCGAGTACACGAACCAACACTCCATCGATGGCGCATTCAAATAGTACGGCAGTGGGCCACACAGCATTAGCTCAAGGTACGATGTCTACAAGAACACCAACCGCTAGTTCTTCTGTACGTCGACAAAAAAGTGTTTCACCTATTGTTACTAGTCGTTCTTATAACGGTCGAGCGGAATCTCCTGCCGTTGTTGGACTTTCTACAGTTTCTTCAACAGGGAGGGAAAAGGTTATTGGTAGACCAGCATCATCAAAATTAACACATTCTACTTCTCTTGCGGCTGTTCCTTCTTCTACAACAAAGCTTGAACTACCCTTACAACATGTTACTCCTGTACGAGCAAATCAACGAACTCCCCTTACGGGCCGACCAAGATCTGTGCTCGCTACACCAGATGTTTCTCCACTTGTACGTACAACAGATGATAATTCATCACTGCTTCTTCCTACTAGTTATAAAACACCACCACGGACAACACCTATTGCAACACCGCTACAATCACGTGGAAGCCCAGGAGTGCATATGTTGAATAAAGTACCAACACCACATTCCACTACACCACTAAATAGTTCCAAAGCACATGCACGTCCTTCTATGTCACCACGTCAGACAGGTAATTTGGTTTCCGCTAAAAATGTTTCTACAACAACTAGTCACCCTACACTTGCTGCAGGAAAACTCAAGTCATCTCATTATGATCCTTCATTATATATGCATGGATCAAAAGAAACAGGACATGTGGCAGCAATTGCAGCATCATTATCATCATCATCAGCACCATCACCGTCATCAACAGCACCATCACCATCACCAGCGATAGCTGCAGTGGGAATGAGAACTGCGGCGGCAGCAACAGCAGCAGCAGCAGTACCAACAGCAACAACACCAACAGCAGCGAAAACAATGACAGGGAGAAAAAGTTCAGGAAAAACTCAGCCGAGTGGTTATGGTGTTCCAACAAAGAGTGAAGAGAAAAATACTACCGTCGTACATATGATGAAACTATCTGAAGAAAGAAGTAACACATTGCTCATGACGATGAACAATTCCCGCGAAACTTTACAACATCATCTTCAAGAGCGTAAGGGTGGTAGTACTGCTGTACCTACTACTAACACTACTACTACTACTACTACGACTGCTACTACCACCAATAATCATACACCTATTACTACCAATAAGGTGAGAACCCCAGGCGCTCGCATACCCAGCGCAACAAACTTTTCTCCTCATGTTGATGATAGCATACCTATAACGGTCTCTCTCGATATATCTGCTGGACTAGAGTGCAATTTACACGTTGACTCACAGAAACCTTCATCAGGCTCTCAACAACTAAAAAAAGAACGTGAAGAAGGTATGACTCCCCGAACAGCACGCTCTCGCCTTGCTGGTGATGGTTGGGTAAATCATCATTTAGCGGCACTAGAGCAACTACGGTATGATTTTCAACAGTCTGAGGTAATCAAAAGTGCACGTAACACACCTAATGGTAAGTCAGCTTTAAGGGGTAGTAGAGACCGTGTTGTAGATAGTATAGATTCATCAAAGTTGTCACCAGATCATGATAACGTTGGAAATGCAGCTGCGTGGGGAGCAACAAACAAAGTTCATTCTAGTGCTGCGGCACATGCTAGCACTACGAGCGCTAGATGTATGTATTAAAAAGAGAGAAAAAAAAAGAATATGTTCCAAAATATAAAAAATAAAACAAAAACAAACAAACAAACAGCAACTAGAGGGTAAAAGCAAAACCTCTCAAGAGCGTAAAGTTAATCATCATGATTATTGCGGATCCGTTGAGTACACGGCAGACAGAGAAAACGAGCAAATATATGCAATTATATAGATACATAAGTGTACAAATTAAACAAATAAATCTAATTAGTTATTTATATATATATGTATGAGATGTTTTCTTTTCCTATTTGACGTATTTATCATCTTGCTCTTTCTTTTTTTTTTTTGTTTTTCTCTTGACTTATATATTGATTCTTACTTGAAGACGCAAACAGGGAGGAAAGAAAAGGCGGAAAAAAAATAAAGTAGCTAAATGGAGGATGATGTTGTACATAGTCGATGTACTGCTATAATTCAGCAGCTTCTTTCTAGTGATGCCCAACAACCAATTCATCAGAAGCATCATCGTATCATTACTACCGCAGCTGAAGCTTTACGTCAGCGTGCCATGCTATTATATCGTCTTTGTCGAGCAAAACAGGAGAAACTCGCCGAAAATCAAACCGAAGATGCCGCGTACTGCGTATTAGCCGCCGTTTCATCCTGTCAACCCGATATGTGGTCCGTTCTGTGTAATTGGAGTCGCGGTTTACGGCCACGAATGCCGGAGTTGCGATTTGGCGCACCTGCACCCATGACTGTGAAATTAAAAGAGGTGGAACACTTTATTGCCCGTACTTCTTATTTACAACCCGTCGTTCATACAGAGAATCATACACTTCCCATATCATCAGGAGGAGGAGGAACAGGAACAGGAACAGGAGGAAACACTAGAGTTTCCACATGTTTAATAGGTACACCAAATGGTACAAGAAAACATCCTCGCGATGATGAAAATATGAATGGGAGTAAACTGGAAATGGAGCTGGTGGTACAATTGGTATTTAGTTATTTTCAGCTTAATGTACCAAATGTAAAAAAGCTCCACGCTGTGGTTTCTGCCTATGAAAAGGAGATGGGAGGTATAAAGGTTCTTCCAAATGTAGAAGAAAATATAAGCAAGAGACCATTAGGATCATCTGGTCGTCGCTCTGGAGTAAATACGATTGCAGGAACTCATGGAGAGAGTAATAGTAATAACACTGGAGCTCTACTCCCTGAAGAAGATGACTTGGATGATGATATCATGGATACTCATTCCATGACACTTCCTTTGGATACCTCATCCTTATGTAGTTCTTCTACTTTTGGTTTCCCATCCGTTAGTTCTGTTGTTCCACTTCAATATTTTGCTCTTCCTATGGGTTTAAAAGCATTAGCTGATTCTATTGATTCTGCACGTTCCGTTTTATTTTATGATCGATTACAGAGATGCCTACGGAATCCACTTCTTTATTCTCCATTGTCATGTATGAATGAAGCTAATGCGAGTTTTACAGATATAATGAGTGAATCACCTATAGATGAAGTGGAAGAGGCCTATTTATACTTTTGTCACAATGCATTTGGAGATAGTGACGGATCTTTACAATCTCCTACTCATTTTTTACATCCATCACGTGCACGACTTCAATCGCTTATGCCATTACCTTTACAATTAGTGACAGCACAGCAACTCTGGACTAGATTGTTAGTGGCAGGTTTATGGCTTCAAGTATGTAATACAGAGTCTGATCACTCCACTTATAATACAATATTAAACTATTGTACTATGATTGTAAAGGCTGGAGAAAATGATCCTTATTGTGCTGTTTGTGAAGGTCTTGTGAGAGAGAAACCTGCATTACGTCTTTCAGCATTAACACAAGGAGAAGATAACTCTATCCATATGGATAATGTATATTCATGGGAAGAGATAAAGCAGAAATCTATTCTTCCTTCTGTAGTAGAAGAATCCATCTGTGATGAAGTGTTGCGAGGTCTCACTATTCAATTATGCCGAAAAGCCGTTATTGAGGCAGAGAAGGATACTCTTACTCAAATTCAAAATACAACCACATCCATGACTCCAAAGAGAAGAAGTGATCGTACCTCTCTTTCTTCACTATTTCCTACTCTGCGAGAGTTATTGTTGGAAGTGCAAGGCTCTTATCCTCTCGCTGCCTGTCGTGCCGCATTAATTGGCGGTTCCAGTGGAGAGACATATTTAAATGATCTATTAAAAAGCGAACATACGAATAAAAAAATACATGATAAGGGTTGTGTTAATGGACCTTCAAGAGAGACGCGGTTAGTAAGAGAATTGATGGATACCGTTCCCCGCATTCCTCGTCTACGTGAGGTGGATGCAGTGTTGGAGTGCGCTTCGTGTTTATTGCTGTTTCATCAGGACTGTGTGTGTCCTGTGCAGCGTGATGCCAGTGGTGGAATCTTTCTCTGTCATGCATGTAGACTTGCGCGGAGTTCGTGGCTGCTGCCGCCTTTAAACTCCACTACTACCACTGTAGATAATGTGTGATATATATATATATGGAAAGAGAGAAAGAAGAAGAAGTTTAACGGCGTGGGTTACAGTGTGAGTTTGTGTTGAAGAGAAGTGAAATGATGTGCTGTGATGTGTTTCTCTTATCTCTTTATAATTCTCTTAATATATATATATATATATATAATATAAATGGTGTTTCTACAATTTTTTTTTTCTTTTCTGACACTTTTCCTAAATTCTATATTAACAATAATAATAATAATAATAATAATAATAATAATAATAATAATAATAATAATGAATAAATAAAGAAAAAAAGAAAATACGAATTAACAAGAACATTACAACAAGGAGAAAAAACTATTTCTTTACTTTATTCTTCTCATACACACAAACAGAGAGAAAGAATAGAAATCATGACGATGCATCCCAAAGGATTAAATCGCACATCAACAAACCTCACTGCAGAGAAACTCTGGACAGGCGGTGCTTGGCTGGAGGGCCCATGTTGGTTACCACGTGAAGGCAAATTATTATTCAGTGATGTTGCTGGAGATAAACAATACTTATTGGATCCTGATACCAAAACTGTTTCCTTATTCCGTCCATACAGTTCTCATGCCAATGGGAATACACTTGATTTCCGTAATAAATATTACTTTTCTGAAAAACCAGATTACTTTATTCTTTCCTGTGAACATGGTAGACGTTGTATCTCTGCTTCTCTTCCTCCCCATGCAGTTTCTATTGGGACGAAGCCACCTACTGAGGATGTTCGTAATGTTATTATAGTTGACAAATTTGCAAATCGACGATTTAATTCTCCTAATGATATTGTGGTACGATCCTGTGATGGTAGTGTTTGGTTTACAGATCCACCGTATGGGATTTTATCGGATTTCACAGGTATGCAAAGTTCCAGTCAAATTGTTGGTTGTTTTGTTTATTGTCTCTTACCTCCATCCCCAGAACACCTAGAGGAACGTGTCATAAATATTGCCATTTCAGATTGTCAACGACCGAATGGTTTGGCCTTTACACCAGATGAGAAACAATTGTATGTGGCGGATATGAGTCGATATGAATGGGGAGATCTTGGTCGACATGAAATTCGCCTGTACGATATTGTAGAAACTATATCTACAGATGGTAAAAATACTATTGAGAAGATTGAGGCGGTAAATGGAAGAAGATTTTTTGTAGTGGAACCGGGAATTCCTGATGGTTTCCGTGTGGATGGGGATGGATATCTCTATACAAGTTCACAGGATGCTATTACTATCGTCAGTCCAGAGGGAAAAGAAGTAAATCGTGTTTCTGTGCCGGAACATATTACGAACTGTACATTTGGTGGTCCGCATGAGAATGAATTGTATGTGACTTCTAATAAATCCATCTTTCGTATACAATTCTAATCTGTGAATAACATGCATGAATGGATGAGGAGAGAGAATAATGGGGGAGGGGGAGTTGTGTGTTCAATTATGGGGAATTGAGGGAGTGGAGATGAGAGCGAATAGGGATTTTTTTTTTTTTTTTAAATTGGATGGGAGAAAAAGAGGGAGAACGAGAGAAAAAAA
>NW_021639878.1:106007-126492 GCF_002087225.1 Trypanosoma theileri
GATAAGTAATGATGATCTTTTCTCTCTTATTTCTTTTACTTTTTCTCTGCTTTTTCACACACAGCGTGTAATCATAGCCAACAGAACCACAAACAAACAAACAAACACATATATATACACACACAGAAAAGTAGTATTATTTATAATATCTTGGAAGAATGCGTCGTTTACATCAATCTCTCTTCTTAACAAGAATGCAATGGTCGCAGTATATAAATAGTGCTGCGTACATTCACCTACCGCGTCCTCCCTTTCCTGGTGCTCTACTCTCTCATACGCAGTCATTACCCATCTCTCCACTTTGCCACAGTTGTTGTCACTGCAGTGGTTGTAGTAATAGTAATAATAATAATAATAATAATAATAATAATAATAATAATAATAAATCTAATAATAAAACTAATAATAAAACTAATAATACTAACAATAAAAATAATACTAATAATAACAATAATAATAATAATAATAATAATAATAATGATACTAATAAAACTGATACTACTGCTAAAGAAGATAAAACCTTTATAGGAGGAACACTTATTCAATCTTTACAACACTCCCAACCTCCTCGTGGTAGTGGAATTCAACCCTTACTGGAATATAATAGACAATGGGCTAGTAAAGTCGTCGAGTTAAATCCAGATTACTTTAAAACCCTCGCAGAGGCACAATTCCCACAGTATTTATGGATAGGATGTAGTGATTCTCGCGTACCTGCAAATGAAATTATTGGACTTCTCCCTGGTGAAGTCTTTGTCCATCGTAATATTGCCAATATTGTTTCCAATGCCGATTTAAATGTTCTCTCCGTTCTTCAATACGCCATTGCCTGTTTAAAGGTCGAACACGTCATCGTTACTGGTCACTACGGCTGTGGAGGTGTAAAGGCGGCATTGGAAGGAGTAAGTGTGGGTCTCGCCGATCATTGGATTCTGCATGTGAATTCCGTTAAACGTCGATTTTGGAAACGAATTGAACGACTTCCACAAAAGTATCATTTGGATGTCTTGTGTGAATTAAATGTGATTACACAAGTTTCACATGTATTGGATACACAATTAATGGCACAGGCGTGGGATGAGAAGAATGTGTCTGGTGGGAATCCCACGGTGGAGTTGCATGGATGGGTGTTTGGATTAGATGATGGATTACTACGGCCACTCTTATCATTAGATCGCAATACCGATCACGCAAAGGCAATCACAGAGGCAGAGGAGGCAGTGTTTGTGCGATATGGTCTTCATGCACAGAGTTAATAATAAGAAAGAAAGAAAGAAAGAAAGAAAGAGAGAGAGAAATATATATATATATATATATATATATATGTATTTGTATGAGAAGGAAAGGAGAACATAATGAGAACAGTAGTAGTAATAGTTTCAGTTTATATCAGTAATTTTTTTTTTTCCATAGTTTCTTGTTTTATTATTACTATTATTGTTCTTGTTATTGGTTTTGGTTTTTTGTTTATCAGTATCTGTTTCTGTCAGGAATTTTGTTTTTTTTTTCTTCTTGAGTTTCCTACGTGACGTTTTTTTTTTTTTTTCTATGTTAACGATCTCCTCACTAGTGATATTTACTTTTTTTCTCTTGTTAACATACTTGACAGTGGACTGTTCATATTCTTATTCTTATTATTCTTGTTGTTGTTGTTGTTGTTGTTGTTGTAATTGGTGAAAACTACCGAATGGAGAGAATTGTACGGACTGAGAAAGAAATAGATACAAACACCGTAATAACAACAACAACAACTACATATATAATAGTAATAAACAACAGATACACAATCAAACGTAGTAACAAGATATATATATATATATATATATATATATATATAGATGGATATATTCTGATGTGTTGTGTATGATTATTGGATAGCCATTTTTGGGGTGTGTTCAGCCCAAATAATACTGTATTTTCTCTGTTTAACACATATTTGTTTTTTTTTATCTTTTCTTTTTTTTTCTCTCTTTATATTGCGCGTTGTTTGTTATCTTATTACTCTGGTTTGTTATTCCCATCTCTAAAATACACAACGGTACTCTTTACACTATGAAAAAGAGATAGTTGACTAATAAACAACACAAATAATAATCGTTAGGAATCAAAACCAAAAGAGTAAAATACCCCTTAGAGATATATATCTATATATATATATATATATAGATATAAGTACGTGCAATAACAAACAACTACAACAAGAAGAAAGAAGGAAATAAAAGAAAAGTAATATAACCCAAAAGAAAAAACAAAACAACAAAAAAAAAACAAATCATTACACATTCCCCCAAAGAAAAAAAGAAACAAAAAAGATGTCACCATCCACTTCTTCCTTCTCTGCTGGCCGACAATCCTTTCTTGTGGTATTTGACTTTGATCACACAGTGGTCAACTGCAATACAGATGAGGTCATCCCACAGGAGCTTGGACGTGGGGAACATCAACGAACACTCATGCAGGCAAAGGAGCCGCTGCAATGGACACATCTCGTAGATGATGTGATCGCCCCATTCACACGGGCAAAACTCACAGATGCCACTGCGAAATGTGTAACGATGGATGAAAAGATGCCGCAAGTATTTCGTTTTCTCCTCGAACAACAACAACAACAAGAAGAAGAACAAGAAAAAGGAAAAGAAGAGGGAGAAGGAACTAAACAAGATCTTCACCATAATATGGGTTCACCTTCTGTGGAGATTGCCATTGCCAGTGATGCCAATCTTCTTTTTATTGAAAGTTCTATTGCACATCATATCCCATTTGCACGGCCTATTATTTCACAAATTCACAGTAATTCTTTTCATGATGTTGTGAGTAGTGATGAATCCCGATCTTGTCGGCTTGCATGGTATGAACCCAATGGACACAACTGTGAGGGTTGTAATACCCGTAAACGTCCAAATATGTGTAAAAGTCGTATTATTGCCAGACTCCTTCACACCACACGATTGATTGATCCAACTATTATTTTTATTGGTGATGGGGCAAATGATCTTTGTCCTATTTTAAATGTTCTTCGACCACGAGATTTTATGTTTGCCCGTCGTGATTTTCCCATTCATCGACTTCTCACAGATCCTAATATGATCCATGGTGGGGGTTGTTGTAAAATTGCTCTCTGGAAAAATGCAGAGGAATTACTACAACTCTTTCAATCCGCAATGAGTCCAGCAGAAAGATTACCAACACTTGTGCGGATTCGAGATGCGGGTCCACGGGAATTCCGTACAATTACACTACTCCAGCGTATTCCAGAAATTCTCACACGAACACTGAAGGATAATGAGGCCTTAACAACAAATACAGGAAGAAGATTAATTCAAGCCTTAATAGAAGGAACAAGATGTAATGCGGAGGTGCCATCATTGCCTGGACAAGAGAAATTACCATCATGGCTGCAGGGTTACGCCTTTACACGAGAACATGATAGTGATAAGATAAACCCTTCAAGAGGAACAACATCTCAACAAGGAAAAGTAGAAGAAGGAGGAAAGGAGGTTTCTATTGCTCCTCGTTGGGGACAACTGCCATGGTTGCATGGTGAGATTTATTTTTATCATCTCTTGGCGCAGTATTTGATGATTGCCGATACCGATAACCAAACCATTACTAACCAGGATAAAGATAATAATAATAATAATAATAATAATAATAATAATAATAATAAGGAAAGTATGATAACAACAAGGGAATGGATACCAAATCTTGTATCTCCTTATATAAATTGTACACCTATCGCTACATATGAGTGTACGGTTACAACGCATCCTGTCTTGACCGCTACAGGTGTGGCCCCAGCACAATGTTTTGATCCAACATTTCTTGCAAAGAGTTCAGATCGTACATGTGTGTCTGATGGTGTGGCTATGCCGGATGGGGCAGATAAATATAATATATTTGCCGCTGGTGATTTCATTGTTCCACGTGAAGGTTATTTTCAAAAACCCTATCGTGATTTCTTTACGCGTGAAAAACATGAGGTTCTAAATAATTTCATGCGTTTAAAGATTTGTCCAATGCTTGCATGTGTTCCTTGGGAAACGGATGCAGATTTTCTTGGTGTCTTGTTAAGATGGATGTTGTGGGGAAATGGTGTGGATCTTTCCATGTTTACATTGGAACAACTGCAGGAGAGTCATCGTGAGGATTCCGCAAAGACTGGACATGATGGTGGAGCCGCTGGAGGAGGAGAAGGAGAAGAAAAAGATAAAGAAAAGAAGAAAGGAAATTTACGTGCCGCAGAAGCCAAAACAGTAATTAAACAAGATGATCATATTGTGGGAAATCAAGTAGAGGAAGTGGTTCAACTTGTTCGTCGTATTATAGAAACAGAACCCATTCACAATACTAATAACAATACACCTCCACGTACCATTGATATTGTAATGGATAATGTAGGTGTGGAATGTGTGGCGGATCTCATCTTTACATTATGGATTCTCCAGCATCACCCCACACTATGTGTAACTCTACATGTAAAGAATATGCCTTATTATGTCTCGGATGTAACTCCACCAGACTTTACATATCTTATTCAACAATTAGAGGCATTTGCCCAACAAGAACCGACAACAGCGGGAATCATCATTACACCATTTGTACAGTTAATACGTGAGGCTTTAGAGAATAAACGATTGCGGATTGATGCCGATACAGTGTGGACACAACCATGTGAATACCGGGAATTACCACCACGAGTATGTAATACATTCTTCTTTACCCAACGTTTATTAACCCCAACAGAGATGGAAGATCAAGAGAAGAAGAAGAAGAATATGAAGAAGACGAAGGAAGGAAAATATTTTTCTGCTCAATTACATGAGAATATACATTATACCCCACGATCAGCTCTTGTAATCTTTAAAGGGGATTTGAACTTTAGACGTCTTGTCGGGGATCGTCACTGGGATAATCGGGCCTTCTTATCCACTCTTACATCAGAGGAATTAAAAGATCCTAAAATATCCAAAACACTTCTCGCCGACACCCAATCTTTACAAAATCAAAAAGACAAACAACAAAAGTACAGTGAGGCGCCTAGTTTTCAACATATTATATCTTCTTTCTGGCCAGTGAATGCGGTGCCGGTGTGTGCTATTCGCACTGTGAAGAGTGAGGGCTGCGTTGGAGTGACGGCAGCCAAACAAGATGTGTTGGACCGCACAGATCCATCATGGAAGACGACTGGGAAGTACGGTGTGATTCTACTCGCTAACGGTGAAAACTGAAAATAATAATAAAAAAAAAAAAAAACAGAGGGGAAAAAGGGGCGTAAATGATGGGGGAGTGTGTGTGTGTGTGTGAAGAAGGCAATTCTATATATATATAAGCAATCTACCTTTTTTTTTTTATGATGAGAAGCAATAAAAAAAAAATAAAAAAAAAAAACAGCACAAAAAGAATAACAACTACATAATGGATCGAACGAGAAAGATAAAGTAACGTAATCAAGTAAAATGAAAAGGACTCCCTATTTCCGTGGGGTTTTGTTTGAGAATTTATTAACAGGTATGTTATATATATATATGTATAGCTTTTTCTTTTTTTTTTTCTTTTGCTGTCATTGATGCTGTTTTTGCTTATTGTAACCTCTCATTACTGAGGAAATGTAATGAGACATTTTTTAAGAATATTGAGAGAGAGAGAGAGAGAGACCGAAGGGGAAAGGAAGGGGTTGAAAATAGTAGTATTTTTTTTTTCTTTTATTCTCATGTGAACAAAAATAGATTACAAGAGTTCCCTTGTGATATATTCGTTTCCCTGTTCTGTGTTGTTGTAAAAGTGTGATTATTTTCTTTTCTTTTCTTTCTCTCTTTTATTGTGTGTGATTATGCATGGGACTGGGTTTTTTTTTCTCATATCGCACGGTTGTTATATTATTTATATATAAGTATATTTATATATATAAATATATATTTCCTCCTTTATATAAGACGTCATCTATTTAGTGAATTTCTCCAGTCCATGTATCGCCATTCTTTTCCACCCACTTCTCCTCGTCGTCGTTGTGGGTTCTTGTTACTATGGACCATAATCAACATTATTATTATCATCAACACACTGCAGTTATGTAAACTTAACATTCTTTCCGTCTCTGCTCTCACCGTACATCAACAATCCACTATGGAAATGCCTATTCAACGTGTAGAAACCCTCGTACGGTCTGCTGGTATAGAGAATACAGTTCCCTCCAGTACATTGGAGATGTTGGAGTTTATCCCCACACCGCAGACATTAGAGGATCTCATTATTCAACATCATCAGGAATGGTGGTGTGTGATATTTATAAATATCTCCTCTCCTCTATTACAACAGAATGCCTCCAAATATATTCAAGAAATCATTCTCCCTGCCGTCCATGCTATTCAACAAATAAAAAAACAACAACAACAACAATTAACTCAATTAATTCCATCACCACACTTTGCGGTAGTGGATATGCAGGACGCCAGTCTTTACTTTGATCTCTATCCCTTTGCTCATGTCTTCCAAACCAGAGACCAACAGAATGAACACCGTCGATTAGATGCATTAGACATGTTAACAAGAATTGAACAAATGGTGCGAGAGGGCCATACACAACGTGGAACCCGAGCGAGATTTAATACACCAGTTCTCTTGTTATTTCGCCCAGGAGCTGCGGTGTATCTTCGCGAAGGAAGACGATGGACAACAAAACAATTAACCGCACAAAATCAACAACAAAAACAAAAACAAAAACAAAAACAACAACCACTACGTATGGTGGTCTTGGCATATAAATTGGTGGATTTTATATCGGAAGTGCCTCATAAAATAGCAGAGGACAATGATGGGGCATTAGTCTCCTATCTCGTGTCAGATTATAAGAAAAGTATCGAAAAGGCTTCCTCTGATGATAATAATAATATTAATAATAATAATAATAATAAACATAATAATAATAATAATAATAATAATAATAATAATAATAATATTCATGAGAATCCTCTTGGTATTCTCTCAGAGGAAGAGACACAGCGGCATCACTCCCACTTACTGGAGTCACTACAGAAGATGCGGGAAAGACGAGAGCAACATAATCCAGCCGATAACCCGTATGATTTGGATTCTCTAAAGGGAAAAACAGCGAAGGAACGTGTGGAGGAAATCATGAGCCGCCTAAAAAAGAATGATGAAGAAGATTATGATAATAATAATAATAAGGATAAGAATAAGGAATTACCACCACGACAGTCCACACAAATGGAGAAGGAGGAGAAGGATATGGAGACTTTTATATCAAGAAAGAAGGAACAAGGAAAACCGGCTGTTTTAATGAAAGAGAAGGTTGTGGAGGAGGAATACATACGGGATGATTTATAAAAAAAAATAATATCGCAAAGAAATGAAAAAAAAAATAATTAAATGACAATGAAGATACTAAATTTCATGAGAAAGATATTTGTTTTATTTATTTTTTAGGCCTTTTTTAGGCCCTTTATTTATTTTATTTATTTGCAAATGATCATCAACCTCTCTCTTTCTCTGCATGTAATTATTATTATTATTATTATTATTATTATTATTATTATTTTCTGTATTGAAATGAAAAAAAAAATGGTATATAAACAAATATATATATTATTGATGATGTTACCTTCAACCCAAATACTCATAAAGGGTAAATAAAAGAGAGAAGAAAGAGTATATATTTTATTTTTTTTTTATTTTTTTTTGTATGCATGTACTTTTCCAACGGGTTTTTTTTTTTTTTTCTTTCTTTTCTTTTTTTTTTTTTCTTATTATAATAAGGTACCAACTCCAAGTCTCCCCCTCTCTCTCTCTCTCTAAGAGGGGAAGGAGAAGGAGGAGGAGGAGTAGAACTAGCTGTAGGAAAGAACACATTGGGTGAGCAAAATAGTTAATCACACGAAAAAGGGAGAGACGAACGAAATCAAAAAAAATAAATAAAAAGAAAGGTCAACAATTAGAACATCAGCAAGAAGAAGAACAGTAACAATAATAACAACAACGGTAGCCGGCCAAATTTTTATTTTCCTTTCTCTTTGTATCTGGTCTGGTGCTGCTTGTTGTTGTTGTTGTTGTTATTATTATTGGCTTCTGGCTCGGTTGGGTTTATCTTTTGCTAATCTATTACCAAAATACACACACACGCATACACAGATACTATTGTAGGGGTGGGTATTAGGAGAGAGAAAAGCATAGGTTTTTTTTTTTTTTCTTTTTTTTTTGCATTTTCTCTTCTATTCTCTAGTAACAGTAGTGACTGTATTGGTGAGTTAACTACAGAAACACTAGAGGTGGAAGGAAGAAATAAAGAAAAAAGAAGAACAGTGGGGGAAAAAAAAAAGTGATAGTTGGAAGAGAAAGAAAGAAAGAAAGAAAAAAAGGTAGGTGATTGAATTGAGTTGTGTCATTATTATTATTATTATTTTGATTTTTATCCTTTGGCTGTATACTCTTTCCAGAAGCTGTGATTAAAAGTATATATACATATATATATATACAAAGAGCGCCGGAACGACAAAAAATTACCTTGCCATTATTATTATCATCATCATCATTGCATTACCTTTTCTGTAATAACAACAACAACAACAACCACGAAAAAAAAAAAAAATAATCATTTGGAAAGTTTCTCAAATACACTACACACCATCCCATGGTATCTTTGACAGTCAATGATACTCGAGAGACGACAGCTCCTGCAGCTTCTCAACGAGTCGTGATGACATCACTCTTTATCAGTGCTCTTGCCTTACCCGTGTGGTTTATATTGGCTTTGGCGGGTTGTATTACTGGTATATTTCTTTTCTTGCCTTGGTCTTCAAATACAGGACAAATTGTATTCATGGCGGTATCTGTTTTGCTTGGATCACTCTTTGCTGGACTCCATTGGTGTCTCTCTCGACATCGAATGATACCTTCTTTGCAGGTAAGAGATGCGACAGACCCTTGTACAGATGGTAGTATTACTTGCCATCACCTTCATCATAATCAACAACAACAACAACAACAACAACATGATCATCATTTCCTTAGTAATGGGAGTAGGCATTGTTGTTCCTGGGCTTCTTTTTGGTATACTCACGTTAGAGATGCATTGCCAGCTATGGAATTGCTGGTACTAGGAATCTTGGTTCTTCTTTCTCCACATGTTATGATGGATAATACAGGGGGAGATGGTATTATCGCTTCCCCTGATAAAGATAAAGAGAATGGGATAATATATCCAGTAGAAATTGTATGGAAGGTATGTAGTCTGCATTTCCTTTTTCTTTTTTCTACCTGTATTTCAATTGCTGTAGACCTTGGTATTGGCATTATACATTTTGGCGTTCTCATGGCAAACTACAAACGATTAGGAACTGGAACTATACTGGTTTCTGTAGTTTGGCTTATAGTACCATTTTTTTGTGTTCTAGTTGCTGTTATCCAATATCAACGACGATTACGTTTACAAAGACAACGACATCAACGATGGAGTGAAACGGAAGATTTGTATGTTGTTAATGATGAAACCCCTAGTGCTCGTTTAAATGGGTATATGTTTCAGTGTATGTTAGATACTGTGGGAAATGAAATGTTACCACCATCTGTTTTTGGTAAATCTAGTCATCTTGATCCTAGAGGAGTTTTACCTACATCAGCATTCCGTTTTCGTAGACGATCTAGTGGAAATGATACACAGAATACAGAACCACTTATTTCAGACGTACAGCAATATGAGAAGAAAACAGATTCACCCTTTGCGGAACTTTTTTATCCTTATTTAGTATTAAGTTTAGAGGATAATGTTATTAAGAGTGTAAGCTTGGGGTTTGCGGCACATGTAGGTATGAATGTTGGAAGTCTTGTGGGTCGAAAATTAGCTGTTGTTCTCAGAGAACTAGAAGTGGAAAATATAGGTGAAATTATGAGTGTTATTCACACAATGACTCATCCTGTTGCCATGGATAGTCCCTCACTTTCTACCACAGCAGCATCTACATCAAGATTAGCGAACTGGCATAGAGAGAAAGTAGATGGTCAACTCTTACGAAACAGAAATAACACTTGTAGAGGTAATTTTTTATCAAAAGAGTCTCACTCGGAGATGGGGACAGGAGGAGATATAGACGGTAATGATTACTCCACCATTCAAGGGACTGTTACACCTGCTAGAATGGGGGATTCTGATGTACAACGTATATTAATACGTGGTAGAAGACCACGTCAAACATCTAACATAAATGATATGGGTATTCCTACTGTATTTTCTCACTCTCGTACTGGTAGTACTGCTGCTTTTGGTAATGTTGGAAATGGAAATCACAGTAGATCACCTACACTTAGTGGTGGTCCATGTAAAGAACCATCAGGGTTGTATTTCTCTCTCTTTCTAGATGTATGGAAGGAACATCGAAATGGAACTGGAAATAGTGTTATAGTGCTCCGACAACCTCGTTTACACTGGGCATTAGATTGGACACCACTACCGTGTTTTCTTGTCCATCCCACAACAGGGAGAGTTTTATACTGGAGTCGAGAAGCCGAAAGATTAACAGGTCAATTAGCATATAAAGTGGTGGGTTGGCCAGTTCACGTAGCTCCATTACCGGAATCATTGATGATATCAAAAGATAGTTATCACGATCAACACAATTCAGAAGGAGGAGTCCAACAACAACAAGAACAACAAGAACAGGAACGAAATTCAACAACAGAACGATGGACACGATTAGAATCACCATTACAAGCCATTTTAGATCTTCCCTTCTCTGGGACGGGTTCTTTAATAGTTTCACTACAACCGATTAGTGGAGAATCTGTAGGGGATGAAGCTGCCGCATTAGATGATGGAGTAACAGGTCTTATGTGGCCTCCACGTGATCATATGAACATGGAAACGGTAGTTTCTGCGACTCGTAGGGCGGCGAGTTATCCACGTGGTTTGTCAGATTTCCCTCATATAAATGATACGATGAAGTCTACTAAACGAAAAGATTCAAATATCTTATTACAACAAGAAGGACCAATAGATAATGTTATGGGATCAGTTGGAGGAGTAGGGGTTGTGCATGAACCGAGATCATCCATACCAGCAACGTCGTGGTATTTTAGTAAGTTGACTGGAAAGAGAGATGATGTGATTACATGGGCTAATTTAGGGGTTCCTTTACTTTTTCTCATTCAAGATGAGATTCATTTATCTTCTTCCTCCTCTCTTCCTCATAATGATATCCAGACTATCAAACAGGAGCAACATCCCTTTAAGCATTCTCTTACAGAGGTGATGAAAGAGACTCACACCACTCTTTCTGAGGATACTAGTGGTAATGCCAAAGGGAATATTTCAACATTGCGAGTAAATGAACAACTGGCATCCCCTAAAGCTACAGGGAAATTTAAACACTTGAAAAAACATGAAGACCGAATGACAGCAGTGAATACGAAAATTCAAAGTTCACCTGGTAATGCTGAATTGGTAGAAGTATCATCTGGAGAAGTAGGAATGAATAATAATAATAATAATACTACTACAGAAAAAACGAAAGATCATTATGACACGGATGATGCCGATGAACGTGCTTCTAGAAGTGTATTTGGTGGAAGTGCTAAACAAATTCCTTTGAATTCTGTAGGTGGAGTAGTAGGACTCACACCAACTCCATTATCTGTACAAACTCCACTATATGAAAGTAAGAGACCCTCACCACTGCTTGTAAATCGACAACGAGAAATGGGAAATGAAGGGGATCAGCATCCCTTTAACAAGAGCCATAATAGTAGCAGCAGTTTAGCCAATAATAATATTGGTAACAATAATATTATTATTGATAATAATGATAACAATACTACTACTACTAACAATAATAATAATAATAATAATAATAATAATAATAATAATAATAATAATAATAAGAGTGACAGCGGTGAAGAAGAGAAAGTGTGCAGAAACTATGTAGAAGTAAGTAGTGGTCGTGGTGATGGGTCTGTTCCAGAAACTGGACTACGTAAGATGAGCACATCCATGGGTGCACGCAGTCCTAGTGCATCCAAGAATGCATCCATTCCACGACTTATTAGTCCACTACCGGTGGAACGTCCAGTGAGAACGACTCCAGGTGATGTGGAGATGAGTACTGAAGCGGTTTCATCAGGGGTATTAGGCTCTGTTGATCCTCATAGTAGCAGTAAACAACATAGTGGAGTAATAGTTGGAGGAGGAGGGGATAATCATTATCACTCTAATCAACAGTTACAACACCAGACAATGATGTCAAGTTGTCTTGCTACTCCATCAGGAGCGGAGTCTGTAGGAGTTACGGATTTTGTAGCCTCTCCGGTAGTTAATAACAGTCTTACCATGGAAGAACAACCCCCATGGGCTATGTTGAAGAGTAGTGATGAGTCAACGATAGCATCTTGTTTTATTCGTGTTTTGCCTGGTGAACCATTTCGTTTTGGTCGAAGTAGTAAATGCCATGGGACGACATCTGATGCCTTAGTAAGTAGTATTCACTTTGTAATTATTAGAGAACCGTGTCAACAGTCACAATACGGAGAATCCATTATAAATCCATATTTTAATAATAATAATAATAATGGTAGTAATAATGGTAATAATAATAAAAAAGGTTCTTGTAGTAGTCAACGACAAGCATCATCTCTTTCCAGTCCACCCCATCCCCATTTAACAAATGGTTGGGTCATTAAATTACGCGATACTAGCGCCAATGGAACATATGTAAATGTAAAGAAAGTTGGAAAAGGAAAATCATGTGTACTACATGATCATGATCTTGTAACATTTCGACTAAACTCCACTCGTTTTTTCCTGGGATTTCAATTTTTATTAACAGATGAACGAGGAGTCCCACTTCGAGAATCCGCAGCCATAGGACCAACCCTTTCTCGTGTAAGTTCTCTTGTTTTGTCTAGACGTGGTACCCCACATCATCAGCAGCGACACTCCTCAGAGAATGCAAGTCTTATTGCTGGTAGTGGTAGTCAAACCAATGCCACTGGATTTGGAATAAATGCCAGTAATAGTAATAATAATAATAATGGAGGACGACGGGCCGCAACTGCAACAAGAAGTCGAAGTAGTCGTCCAGGCGGTGGACCACAACATCGAGAAACAATTGAGTGGAAGATTGGAGAGGAAGAATTGGGAAGTGGTGGGAATGCAAAGGTCTATCTTGGGATAAATCTTACAAATGGAAAACTTATAGCCGTCAAACGGGTACCATTACCAGCAACAGATCTTGATGGTCAAAATAATAAGGATGTATTACAGCAATATAGAAGTTTACAAGAGGAAATTAATGTTCTTTCTAAAGCTGTACATCCAAATATTGTCCAATACTATGGATCATCTCAAAATAAAACTCATTTTAATATTCTTCTAGAGTTTGTGCCTGGTGGATCTTTACGACATCTTTTAGATAACTTTGGAGCTTTAAGTCCAGGTGTCATTTGCTCTTATCTTCGTCAAATGTTAGAGGGTTTACGTTATCTACATCAGCGGAATATTGTTCATTCAGATTTAAAATCTGCCAATATACTTGTAACAGATAAGGGTCGTGTAAAGTTAGCAGATTTTGGTACAGCAAAACTTCTTAATAGACAACACAGTCAATCTTTAAATCGTGCTGGTGAAACAGAAGATCCTAAATCTGTAGATGTGGCTACACTTCACGTGGCGGGAACACTGCGGTGGATGGCACCAGAACTCTTTCGGGATAGTAGTAATAAAGGTCCTACCAAGGCAAGTGATATGTGGTCTGTAGGATGTGTGTTAATTGAGATGATTTCCACAGAAGCCCCTTGGCATGAATATGAATTAAAAACAGAGGAGGATATTGTAAACTTGCTAAAATACAGCAATGAACCACCAGAAATACCGGAATGTAGTGAGTTTCCTGAAATGATGAGTATCGCAAAAAGTTGCTTGGTCTTTTTACCAGAGGAAAGACCTACATGCGAGGATCTTCTCCAGCTAGTTGTAGAGGCAACTGAAAAGCTTGAGCAGCGATTGGAGAAATCCACCGCATCACGTGGGGCTTCTCTTGCAATGGATCCAGCCGTACCAGTATTATTACCAGCAGAAACTACAGCAATACTACCAACAACAACAACAACAACAACAACAACAACAACAACAACAACAACAACAACAAGAGGAGGAGGAGGATTAAGAGGAGAACATGGGGGATCTAATTATGAGGCTAATGATGCCATTATGAGCAATCATCATACAATGAATGAGAGAACGGAGGGAGGATTACTACAGCAGCATTATGGGACTCACAGTGATTCAGAGGCGATGGCCTCAAAAGAGCCAAAGGAGAATTTGTAAAAAAAAAAAAAAGAAAAAAGGCGAAACAGGAGGAAAAAATGGAAAAAAAAAAATAAAGAAGATTATACTTAAAATGAAAGACTGGAGTATC
Organism: Trypanosoma theileri; assembly: GCF_002087225.1. Lineage (NCBI taxonomy): Eukaryota > Euglenozoa > Kinetoplastea > Trypanosomatida > Trypanosomatidae > Trypanosoma > Trypanosoma theileri. The sequence goes on from NW_021639878.1 coordinate 120,425, forward strand.
TGGTAGTTAAATTTTTTTTTTTTTTTTTGCGGAGTGAAACTATGTGAGTACGATATTCTAAGAAAAAAAAAAAAAAGCAAAACAAGAAAAACAAAAATGGAAAGAGAGAATGAATTGAGTGAATAGAAGTGGAAAAATGAAGAAAAAAAAAGAAAATGATAGTTGAAGGCGTTTGGATAGAGATTTATTCATGATTCTTTTAACACTTATTTGCTGTTTTCTTTGGATTTTATTTTTTTTTTCCTCCTTTTTTTTTGATTTTATTCTTTGTTATGATGATATTAATATATTTTATACATTTTTGACATGTAAATATGAAGTCCATTTATAGGGATTAATAATTCATTGTGGGAAACAAAACTCTTCCACTGAATACAATTACATTGTTTTCAGACATAGCATAGATATACACATACGATCGTGCACTCAAAAGGAAAAATTTGGTAGACATATATATATATATATATATTAAAAAGAAGGAAATAGATAAACAAACAAACAAACAAACAAATAGGTTTTTATTTATGACTTTGAAGACAGATCACTTAAACGGTATTGGAAATTCCTCTAACAACGGGGATGCATTCTCTACATTATCCCCTGGACAAGTCCCATTCGAGAGCATTGTTCCTCATCCTCCATCAACATTTCTTGGTCATGTGAAATTAGTAGTGTTAAAAGTTGGACGAACTTTGTGTAAGTGGATTTTTATCTTTTTCACATGGCCAATATTACTTTTTGTTCATTGCATGCTATTAATTCTAGACCGACATAATCGTCGATTGGTTGCGCAACATCATCAACGATGGCCATTTCAAAGTGTACCTCATGTACGTCCTGTTCGTGTACAGGCATCAAGAGAATTTCCCATTGAAAACTGGCATCTCCGTTGTGAAGATGGACGTCAGCGTTGGCACTATGGTGAATTATTAAATGAAGAAGAAGGAAATACACTTGGTAAAGCTCAATGTGCAGGATTAGATTTTCTTCCTTCTCATGATGTCCCTATGGTGGGTGTACACTATGAGCAAACGGCGGCTGCAGCGGTTACACCAACAAAAGAACCAGATATGCGTGCCATTAAAGAAGAGCGAAGACGATTTGTAGAACGTTATCAATTGGGTCTTTCAAATACAACACGAGTGAAACGACGGGCTTCTGTAGAAGAAGCTATACGAGATGGAGTAAAATTTTTAATACGTTTACAAGATCCATATTCAGGTCATTGGCCAAATGATTACAGTGGACCACTATTTCTTACACCTGGTATTATATTTGTAAAATTTATTGTTGCAGGTGGTGATATTAAAAAGATGTTTCCCCCATATAAAGATCATCGACACAAGGATGATGCACCATGTAAATGTGGAGAAGCAGAACGTTTAGAATTAATACGATATTTACGAAATTATATGAATGAAGATGGTGGTTTTGGTCAACACACAGAAGGACATAGTACAATGTTGGGTACTGTTCTCAATTATGTGGCCATGCGTTTAATGGGAGTATCATCAGATGATAAGGATGCTATTCGAGCCCGATCATGGATACGTTCTAACGGTGGTGCTGTTTCTATTCCTACTTGGGGAAAAGTTTGGCTTTGTATTTTAGGTTTATATGGTTGGGAAGGTATAAATCCTGTACCACCAGAAATGTCTATAATTCCAGATTGGTTACCTTTTTCACAAGGACGTCTTTGGTGTCATAGTCGTGTAGTATCTGTACCATTTTCATACTTGTATGGAATGCGTTGGTCTTGTCCTTTGTATACAGTTTTAGAAAGTTTACGACAAGAATTATATACGGAATCATATAGTCAAATTTCATGGGATCAACATCGTGATAATGTTTGTTACAGAGATTGTTACACTCCAATTTCACCATTTTTTAAACTTATTGCAAAAATTCTTCTTTTTTATGAACAATGGCATATTAAAAGTCTTCGTCAGTATGCAATGGAAGTAGCATGGACGCATATTGCATATGATGATGAAAATACACATTTTATTTGTCTTGGTCCAGTAAATAAAGCGTTAGATATGCTTATTACATGGATTCGTGAAGGTGAAAATAGTGGACGCTATTTAAATCATCTTGATCGTGTAAGTGATTATTTCTTTATGGGACCTGAAGGAATGCGAATGAGTGGATACAATGGATCACAATTATGGGATACTTCTTTTGCCGTTCAAGCTATTTGTGCCTGTGATATGGAAATGTTGTATCCACAGGAGATGGCACTTGCTCATCACTATGTGGATGTTGCACAGGTACGTGAAAATCCTAAAGCAGCCGCACAATTCTATCGTCATCGCACCAAAGGAGCATGGAATTTCAGTACAGCCCCACAATCATGGCAGGTTTCCGATTGTACAGCAGAGGGTCTTCGTGTAATTTTATTATTACGTCATAAACCTTTCCCTGTTTCTCGTATTCGTGATGCTGTGGATGAGATTCTTTCCTTGCGAAATCGTGGTAGTGGATGGGCCTCTTATGAACCAACACGGGGACCATCCTACTTGGAACTTCTTAACTGCACGGATGTTTTTAAAGATGTGATGATTGACTACAGTTATGCGGAGTGTAGCAGTAGTTGTGTACACACGCTCGCTCTCTTTCGAGAACTCTACCCTGGCTATCGCCGTACAGAAGTCAATCAGGCTATTCGCGATGGTGTACGGTGTGTGCTGGAGAAGCAGCGCCCTGATGGTTCCTTCTACGGCAGTTGGGCGGTGTGTTTCACGTACGCGGCGTGGCTGGTGGCGAGTGCCCTCCGCGTCTCTGGCGAGTTGCCGTCGATGGCGACGCACCCGGCGTGTGTGGCCCTCGCGGACTTCCTGTTGGCCCACCAGAACGCGGACGGCGGGTGGGGCGAAGACGTGGCCGCGGGGGCGCGGGGCGTGTGGGTCGACTCGGCCAGCGGCAGTCAAGTCGTCCAGACGGCGTGGGCCCTCATGGCCCTCGCGGCCGCCGCCGGGGGGGACCCGCAGCGACTGAGCCCCGCCCGCCGGGAGACACTCGCCGCCGCGATGGACCGCGCCGCCCGGCTCATAATGGCCCGGCAGCTGGAGACCGGCGACTGGCAACAGGAGCGCATCAGTGGGGTCTTCAACGGGAATAACCCCATACACTATCCAGGGTATAAGAATACCATGACCGTCTGGGCCCTGGGCGTCTACGCCGAATGGAGACGAGCCTACAATAGGCCAAGACCAACACTACACCGTCGTTGAAGATGTGTGAAAGAAGCAGAGGTAGGGGAAGAAAAAAATAAAATAAAAAATAAAATAAAAAGAAAAAAAAAACTAGGTAAACAAAGATCGGGGGGATGTAATCGTAGATCTACTTTGGTTGTGGAGTCCATGCATACTTTTTTTTTTAATTTCTTTCTCTCTTTCTCACCAGAAAAAATATATGTATGAAGTGTATATGAAGTGTTTTTTTCTGCATTTTAAACACGACTCCTAATTTGGAGGAACGAACAAACAAACAAACAGAAAAGCAAGGAAAAAATTCACAAAAGAGAGAGAAAAAGAAAGAGAAATGCACATGATGAAAAGGAAAAGAAGAAAAAAATGAAGGGGGTTGTGTTTCTGTAGAACTGTATCTGGAGCGCAAAAAAAAAAAAAAATAATAATAATAAATCTTTCTCATCAAACCGTGTGTTTAATAGCAAATATTATTAAATAAAACCTGCTTCTGATGCCTTTTTTTCCCCTTTATTTTCTTTTCTTTAAAAACAATAAAACAAGAAAGCATAACCGACACATTATAGTCAGAAGGTTCACAACAATATATATATATATATATATATATATATATATATGTATATATAAATAAAAAGAAAAGATAGAGTGTTGTATTTCAATGGGTTGTGGCAATTCTACAGTGCGCAAAGGAAGAGATGATATAAATGGCGCAAACGATGGAAAGAAGAAGGGAAAGGAAAAGACAAAAAAAAGAGGCGATGGTGAAGAAGATTTTTCACCGATAGTATATGAAACCAATGATATTCCCTACCCCATTCAGGAGACGGAGTTGCTGAATGAAAGAACTGTATCTGTTTCTTCTACTATTGGTGATGCTGCTGCCGCTACTGCTAGTCCTCCACCTCCACCTCCTCCTTCTCCTCCTTTGCCTGTGAGGACTCCTATGGAATCAAAGTCCAAACCCGCAAGTAAGACTCCTGATGATCTGTTAGCCTATGTCTCATCCACAACTCTTGATGATACACCTAAAAATGTAATTCTTCGGGCAATAGAAGGTTCTGAAACCTTTGTACCTAACATTCCACCTGTACCAATTCTTCAAGCCATTGAATATCATGAAACTCGGCGCATCTCCACACCACGGGCCGCACCCATATATGGAGAAGAACTGCGAGGAACAATCATTTCTACTGGATCTCGTGTACCTCTTAAAGCTGTGGAGGTACATGCAACTCGAAGACATCCTATTTCACCACCTCCCTCACTTCGAGCAATAGAAATATATGAACCCATTAGACAAGACTCACAGCTAGAAACATTATCAGGAAATTCTAAAGGTTGTAAGAGTAATAGATCAAAGCGGAGTAGTCGCAGTTTAACACCGCCTCCCCCACTACGTGCGGTGGAAGTGTGTGGGAGAAAAACACCAAAATCAGTGGGTTCCGGAGAATATCTTCAAGCCGTTGAGTCTTATAGATTAAAAGGTAATCCGGATGGTGCATTTAATTCGTTAACATCTTCATCTTCAAAACCTTTTGTGGTTGCTGCAGCAGAACTCTTTCATAGTGATATGGGGACCATCACACCCTTTGATCAATCATCACTTTCAGGATTAATATCATCATTTGGTGAGGTACCACTTGATCGTGTATTTTACTCCGGCACACCATCTGTTGAAGAGAAACCCACGTTAACTCCCTTAAAGCGAGAACAACTACCACTACCAACACAACAACAACGACAAGAAAAGCGACAAGAAAAACAACAACAACAAGAACGATTGCCTGTGTATACAAATGAAGAAATTTGTCCCCCTCGGCCCAGATCGCGACAACGAAAAAGTGCGTCAGAAAAGAGTAGAAATACGAATACACCAAAGAGTCTAAAAGAAGATTTGGATAAATCACCATCACCAGCATCACCAGTGCCGGAATCATCAACATCACCAAGGATCATTTATCTACCGTATGAAATACCTGCGAATGGTAAATCACCGGTCCGACGAACACCTTCCCCATACCCAAAGGCCTGTGAAACTCCCCCTGATCAGAAAATGAATCCAACACCACCAGAAAAGGAAGAACACATACAAAGATCACAACGACTACCATCAAAATCACAAGAACGACCACCAATTTTTTCTTCTAAAACATATATGGCAGCGCCTAGACCAAACAGGACCTCTGAATCAACACCCCAAACAGAACCCATTACAGAACCGAGAGAAGTACCAATGGGACGTTTCCCCGTCCAGAGAACTTCCACAGCCCCACAAGAATCCGTCCCAAGTATTAATATCTCAGATGGATTGGAGAGTTCTACAGATTTCCTGCGAAAGGCGGCATTGGCAAATAGTACTGGTTGGGAAACACTTCGGCAATTACGACTTGTGCTGCAGATCCGAGAAACGGAGGCGGAGGCAAAGGAAGGGCATGTGTAGCTGTATTCCATTGAGATGATAATTAACAGTAGTGTGTAATGATTATTGGTCTTATTGCGTCGTTTAAAAAAGAAAGAAAAAAAAAGGAAAACGAAGAAAAGCAATGATATTCAATAATGGCTATTATCATTATTGTTGTTATTATTAATATTTGTATTCACAGTTTTGGAGAAAAAATATGATGTGAGTGGCGGAGATGATAATAACAAGAACAATGTACGAAAGAGATCGTTTAGGGGTAGTATAAATGACTTCTGACAGCATACATATACACATACCTCTATAAGAAAGAAGAAAAAAGAAAAGAAAAAAAAAAGAAGAAATGGAGAGAAGAATAAGAACAAGAATGTAATAGTAAGAAAGAAGAAAAGTGACTGATAAGAACCAAAAAAAAAAAAAAAAAAAAAAAAAAAAAAAGA
>NW_021639878.1:128226-146022 GCF_002087225.1 Trypanosoma theileri
AAAAAAAAAAAAACGATTACACATTTACTTTACAAAAATGGGTCAATGTTGTTCCTCTAAATCTTCTCTACGCAAATCGAATGGTACCAATCGTCGTGCTACTACAGAGCCGCTTATGGACACATCACAGAAGGATCCCGTCCCAGTATATGTAGATGCACATGATTCCCCAAAGCCATTGGAACTCAGTAAACATAATGAGGATGCCTTATTAAAGAAGGAAGTGGAGGATTTTCTTATTGACTCAACGGGTAGTATGTCTAGTAATTCCCTGCATAATATGTTGGCAGAGGCAAAGAAAATAAAGGAGACAAGTCAAGCTAATGGAGATGATGAAAGTTCAGATCTCATGGAAACTTCAGAAGATAAATATTATGATGATGAAGAAGACATAATAGAGAATACACTTATTCCCTCCTTAGCTGGTAAGTTACCTCTACCAACATCAGCGGAGAGTGATGCCAACTTCTTCACCACCCGCAGTTTACTCGATAACTCCTGTAGTATCTCCTATCGTCCCCCAAGCGGATATGCATTAGAGCGAACCAATAGTTTAGGTATGGCCAGTGAACCCTTTCCCGCCAGTGAGGCCTTTATCTCCTGTCGGAGTATTTCTAATATTCCCTCTTCTTTGACGAGTGCCCGACCAACAATAACAACAACAACAACAACCGCGGCTGCTGCGGGATTAGGAATTCCTCCTCCTCCTCCTCCATCATCACTTCCGTATATATTGCCAAAGCCATTAGCGTTAAATCCACCACCTCCGGCTAGCAACACCGCATCTGAACGGGCCTTTCATCCTTGTCAGAGTCTCTTCACGGTGGGAACGGCAACTCCGCCGGTGAGTAGTCGTGAACGGAAACCACCCACACGTTCAGGGAATATATTTTCACGTGCAAGCACACGGACAAGTATTTCACGTCCAGTGATCTCCGCACGTAATGGGGGGAGTTTGAATAATCTCGCAAAAGGAGAAAACTCCAAAAATGGAGGAAGAGTGATACCAGTCATGAAGGTAATAGACGGTGATGCTGTGTTACGATCACAGTTATCTACAAACACACCAGGATCATCTTCATTACTCTTACAAGGGGAAAATAATTATTTATATGATAGACAAGATACAAGTATGGCAGGAAGTGCTCTTTTTCATTCCTTCGCTACCGCAAGTGATGATTTTATTCTTGCCGATACACCATTAAACTCATTAACACCAGCCCCACCAGAACAGGATATTCCCTTATCTGAACCCTCCTTACCTCCACCGCAATCCCAATCTCCTCCTCCACCACTCATTCAACCATTATTATCACAAAAACAACAAAAACAATCATCCTCTTCACATCTCTCACAGGGTTCTTTCGCTGCATCGGATGCCGCACATCCACAGCAAAAGAAAACAAAAACAACTGTCAGTACAAATGGATCTATCGCATCATCATCATTATCATCATCGTTCACAACTGATAAAAAGAAATCACCAGTAGTGAAGACTGTGAAAGAATTCCCAGTATGGATGAAAGATAATATGGGGGTAAAAGCAGTAAAACCTGTTTCGCATACTTTACCATCATCACAAATGAGTGGGAGAAGTTCTCTGCAAAGTGATTCAGTATTGTCATTATCATCAAAGACACGTCCAAAGCGAAATACAGATACTCTTGCAAAGAATACTAATACTAATAATAATAATAATAATAATAATAATAATAATAATAATAATAATAATAATAATAAAGGTCCACAGAAGAAAACCATGGGAAACACGGAACTACCAAAACAAGAAGAAAATGTGAAGGAGGAGGACAAAGAGAAAGAGAGGGTATTTTCGAGATCAGGTCATCGTGATTCTTTGGTACCACTGCGTGAAGAAGAAGAAAATGAAAATAATATCCATCAGCGAAACGAGAAGAATGGGGAAAATGAAGAAGCTGTGAACGCAGTAGAGTCAAAGAAGAAATGCACTTCAGATGGTACTGTGCCATTATCTTCCAGGGGATCAAAGCGGAATCTCATGGAAAATGATTCCAACGAAGACGAACATGAAAATAAGAAGGAGAAGGAGCCATTTATGCAGGAGGAAAAAGATGAAGAACTACTTGTTGATAAAGTGAATGTGAGGAACTCACCCATACAGGATGAGTATGATCAAGAGGATTATAATGGTGAAAATGAAGATGATGAACATGAAGTGAATAATAATAATAATAATAATAATAATAATAATAATAAAGAAGAAGAGGAGGATTCGTTAATGCAGGAAGGGGATGGGGAAGATAACCGACAGAGTGAAGATGCAGAAAGAGAAAATAAATATGCCAAGAAAGAAAGTGAAAAGGAAAAGGAGAGAAGTGTGGACTCCTATCGAACTGATAGTAGTAATAGCAGTAACAGTGGTAGTTATAATAATGGAAGAAGCAGAAGATCAAGTCAGTCCTCAACGAGATCTTCAACTAATATAAAGAATGGGGAAATACACCCAGGTGATAGTCTTATCCCTTTTACCACGAGTGCCTTGGATAATAATGAGAAGAAAGAAGACGATATGAATACCAACAATCGTAAGAATAGTATTAATAATATGGAGAATGGAAGTGCAAGCATGAGTGGAGTAAAGGCGGATGTGAGTGTTAGCAGTAAAGCCAACAATATCTCTAGTGACACTCGTGGGGAAACTTCCACCAGTGAACAGAATGAGAATGAGGAAAAAATAGTTCTTTTGGCGTAAACAGAAATATCTCTCTCAATCCCTACAGTAGAAGAGAAGTTGTAAGGGGTAGTTACACATTATTCATGAGCAAATCAATAAAAGAAGAAAAAAAAAAATAAATAAATAAATAAAGGGGGAGGTGATATAATAGAAAACAAATAAACATAATAAAGAAAGAAAGAAAGAAAGAAAGAAAGAAAAAAAAAAAACATTTATTTCAAGTGGTTAGGAGAAGATATTCCTTATATGTTTTTTTTTTTTTTTTTTTTTTTTTTTTTTTCTCTCTCCTGAACATGCCATTTCAATTCGGCATTTGAATTCCCCCACCCCCACCTGCTCCTTCGCCTTATTTTAGTGCTGCTGATCACAATTTTTTTTTTTTTTTTGCTATTTTATTGAAGTGCATAGTTTTCTTTATATATTATTATAATTATTATATATATATTATTATTATTATATATTGTTATATTGATATTATTTCAGTGCGTTGTGTGATTGTTTATTCTCTATATTTGCTCCTGTGCTTCTCACATTTTAGCTACTTGGCAGGATTTCTTCCCCTTCTTCTATTTTGGCTCATTCGTCCAATATATTCACTCTTATTTTCCTCATTTTTTTTTTTCTCAAATTTTTTTTTTCTTTTTCATTCGCTTGGCTTGCGCTGCCTTTTTTTTATTATTATTTTTATTTTATTTTTGTTTTTTCTCTCTTCGCTATTCTTCTTCGATTTATTCTTTTGCTGCTATTGCTAGTAGTGAAGGTAAGAGGTGTGTACAATAGGGGAAAAAACAATCATGCGTGAAAGAAGGAAAGAGAGAAAAGAAAAAAAAAAAAAAAAAAAAAGAAAAAGAAAAAGAGTCGAAATACAGTTCGGTTTTCTTTTCTGAGATCTTTATATAAATAATATTCTTCCCATGTGTTGATCTTTGTTTTACTCTTTTGTATGCGTACACTTCACTAGAGATGATAATGAGTTAATGGGAAGTTGAGAGAAAAGGAAATAAGCTAAACTAAAGCAAAAACAAACAAACAAGCGAACGAACAAAACAAACAAGCTTTACGAACAGAATGCTTCTGTCAATACCCAATAATTACAAATTCTTTTTATGCTTAAGAACTTTCTCACTTGTTGTTGTTTTTCTCTTTTTTTTAAAAAAAAATTTCTTTTTAATCTTTTCTCTCTCTATTCCTATATATATATATATATATATATATATATATTGATACTCTTTACACTACTATTAGCGAAGTGATGGGGGGAAACGCCAGCACGGAGGCGTCTGTTGGGTCTCCACTGTCGGATGCCGATAGCACCGCCCAACAACAACAACAAAAAGAAGATGCGGAGAAGCGCCGTCGCTACGCCCATCTCACTTCTGCCGCCGCCCAACACCAACAAAAAGGCAGTAGCTATAGAAATAATAATAATAGTAATAGTAATAGTGGTGGGACTCATCATAAGAATATTATTGAGACGGTGTATGATGAGGACTTTGACACTATTGATCACATGCAGGCCGTTCGCTTTCCACCAATGGTCGTGAAACAACTGCAGGACGCCGTGGACTCCGAGGCGGAGCGGCGCTGCGCAGATGCGGAGAAGACAATGGCCCGATGTCTGCAGGATAAAATGTGGACATCGTGGAAGTGCCAGAAGGAACGGGATCGATATTATCACTGTGCGGCGAAGGAACGGGAAAACCCATCGCGATTGATGGAATACCGTTGGAAGTATAATTTGGGAACTTTTCATGGTGAGATTATTGGTAGAAATAATATGATGAGACGTGTCTGGGCGGAACACTTTCCAGAGCGGGAATTACCTCATCCATGGGTGAAGGATCAGTAAGAGTATCTTTCTATCTAATGAGAGAGAGAGAAGGAAAGAAAGAGAAGGAATGATGATGAGAAGAAGAGGAAGAGGAAGAAAAAAAAACAACAAGAAGAGGGAGATGGTTATTACAAAACGAAACAACTCAAAAAAAAAAGAAAGAAAGAAGGAAAGAAAGAGATACATAGAGAAAGGTGATAAATGAATGGAGTGGTGGTGTTTACAGTTCTGCAGCATCGGCAGAAAATGGAGAAACGATGAGAGAAGCAGTAGTGGCTTGAATTCATTATGGCACTTCCCCCTTTTTTTTCTAGTTGACTATCGTTTTCTCTCTCTCTCTCTATATATATATATATATATAATAACACTCGATGAACAACTTCCTCGTATTTTTCTCCTCTTTTTCTTCTCTCTCTCTCTCTCTCTTTTTTTAATGTTCTTATCATTCTCTTACTCTTGATGGGTCTTCTCTGTTGTATGTATATATATATATATATATATATAGGGGAGCAGGTACCGTGTCCTGTCTCTAAGAGAGATCATTACAAACAGAATATTTAACGACAGCGTTAAACCTGGGGAAATACAATAATAAAGTGAAGGAGTGCCTACTTTAACAAGAGAATACATATAATTGTTATTATTCTTACATCGTGAATTCGTTTTTCTCTATATACACATATATATATATATATATATATATATAAATATATACACACCTCTGTATTGTAGTTAGAAGAGATGATTCAGATTGTAGCCCCATCGGATGAATTGCGAGAAATGACTTTATTAGAAATGCAAGGGAAAGTTTCTATTCCTCCCAAAGTTCTCCAGCAGGCACGTGAGCAACAACGAGAAAAGGAAGAAGAACAGAAACTTCTTTCTGGAGTAAAACACCCACGTAATGAAGAGACGGTATTGGAATTACCACTTGGTTCTGTGGAGAATGACTCCCGCAATGAGAAGCGCTGCTCTCTACACATTGGAACACTAGTGGTGGATGGAAGTCAAGGAAAGTACAGAGAACCACTCCTCGTATTAAGAAGAAGGGATGAAAAGAAGCGAGAACAAGGATCAAGTAATAATAATAATAATAATAATAATAATAATAATAATAATAATAATAATAATAATAATAGGAATAATGATGTGGAGAAACCTTCTTCTTTTTCTTCAATATCCATTCAACCCTTATCAACAACAGCAACAACAAAGACATCATCATCATCATCTATTTGTTTGTTGGAGGATTGGTTGAAAGATCACCCAGAGGAACTCACATTAGATGCCGCTGCTGCTGCTAATAATAATAATAATAATAATAATAATAATAATAATAATAATAATGAGAATGATAAGGACGGTAATGCCAATAAAGTGCCGAGGAAAGTATATGAGTTAGTGGGTATTGTGGAACGCTATGTGCTTTTAAATTCCAAACCAATGCGAACTTTTTCTTAAAAAAAAAGAAAGGTCTGAGGGTTTTTTTTTTTTCTGTTGTGATTACTTTTTTCATTTACAGAGGAATTTATTTGCGATGACATCATCATAGAGTATGATTATTTTATTGAGAGGAAAGAAAGAAAGAAAGAAAATAATAAACGTAGCGTCCACACATGCTTGGATTACATTTTCTTTTTTCTTTTCTTTTTTACATTCTCCCCCTCCCCTCTCCCTATTGCCATTTCTTCCTTAAAAAGGATATAAAGGGGAGGAGGGTGGAGGAGTATATATATATATATATTTGTTATTCTTTTCTGATTCTTATTAATCAATAATAATAACGACTTGTACTTGTTTTCTTTTTTCTATTATATGTGTCCTATTTATTTAAATCCCTTTTCTTTTTCTCTTTCTTTCTTTCTTTTATTATTATTATTAATACTACTCTAATACGATCACAGCTTTTTCACGTTGCAAAAGGCGACCGGTGTGTGTGTGTGTGTGTCTCGGTGTATGCGCGTGAGAAGTTGCACGCCGTATTGAGTACAATTGAAAGAAAAAAAAAGAATACATTAAAAAGAACTACAAATATTATACACACACGCACATTAGAAAATACATATACACATCGAAAGAAAGAAAGGAAGGGAAAAGGTAAAAAAGAAAAAAAGAAAGAAAAAACAAACACACACATTATATATATATATATATTACAAATAAAGCGGAAAGGAACGACTAATAAAATACATATAACGTTGGAAACTAAAAAAGGAAAAGAAGAAGGGTGATATAGATATTTAGATATTAACTACAAGGAAAACTAAAAAGAAAAAAAAAGATTGAAGAAATAGTAAACAGGAACAAAAAAGAAAAAGAAGAAAAAAAAGGAAAAAAAGAACAGTTTTGTTTTTTTTTTGTTTTTTTTTTCCCCCTTCTCTTGACTATTTTGTTTCTATTTACATGCGATCATCTCCTCTTCTCCGACAGGCCTCACCCTCATCGGCTGCAGCGCTGGGGAAAGGCAGTCGGAGAGTCAACACACCGACACCGTCCAGACTGGCCGGCGCTCATGCCGCGATGCTCGCCATGCAGCACGGACGGCTATTCACTCCACACGCCTACTTATCTGAATCCTCATCATTATCTTCTTCATTATCATCATCATGGACTTCTTCCTCAACTATGGCGGCTGCGGCTGCACCATCATTGCGTAGAAAAAGACGGTATGAACCACATGCATGGATTCTTCAACGATACATTGAACGTGGAGCGGTGGATATGGATTTACTTCTATTCCATCCAGATGCCCCATCGCCAGTAGAGCTGCTATTACGAGTAATGCGGCATCGAACCCCATGTGCTCGGCTCACAGTATATGCACTGCAGGCAGCATTACGTCAGCCACGACTGACTTCTTCAGCAGGCGCGGCGTCTTTTGCACTACAGACAGTAAGTTCACTACTACGTCGACGGTGTCCACATCTCTATGAGACACAAGAGGTGCGAGTGTTGTTGTGTCAATTACTGCTGGCGGAACGGCTTTTTAGTGATGCTGTGGAGATATTGCAAGGGATGCCGGATGCGTGGATTACACCAGGGCTTTGGGTTGCAGCCGTAGAGGCTGCCGCAGAGGGGAAAATCGCCCACTCTACACTTCTCTGGCGATTACTAACATTAGCTCCACCCAAGACACCAACTGCTGGACGTGTAGTACAAACAGGTCAGCGTATTCCAGTTCATCTTCGTAGAGGGGAATTCATGACGGGAATAGAAGGAGGAAAAGGAAAAGGTATGGGACATGTAACACATCAGACGATGATGGGAACTGCTGTTAATGAGAATAGTAGTAATGTCGATGGTAGTAGTAGTGATAGTAATAGTAGTACGGATTATAGTATTAATCATAGCAGTCATAATGGTAGGGGTATTAGAAGCAATAGTATTAGCAACGGTATGGATAATGATGAGGATGATGATGGTAATATGAATAGCAATATGAGTACAAGTAGTAATCGTAGTGGTAGTAATAATAATAATAATAGTAGTAGTAGTATCGGTAGTGGTGTTATAATTTCTGAATTTGAAGTTCGACCAACTTCTTTACTGCGATTAGTTCAGGAAACGGGACAATTGGAATGGTGTAAACTTAGTACTCTTGAGGTAAGCTATGCACAACAACACTATTCAACATTGTGTGATCATCGTGCATGGGGGATGGGAACATTGTATGCAAAGGATGTAGAATCATCCACAGAAGGTATTGTTTATGGTCTTGATGAGAAGTTGGCTTCACGACTCATGCTCCGTGCGAATGTATCATTCTCAGGTCAGGCTTCTCCATTAATTGCTTTGCATATTCTTCGTCGTTATTTACGAACGTGTCATGCTTTGCAAAAACAAGTAATTTCAATAGAAGGTACTAGTAATGTAAATGCTGCAGATAACCTTCGTAAAGGGTCACCAACCGTACAACATTCTAAAGATAAGCATAAGAACAAACATCCACTATTGCCATCATCATCATCATCATCATCATCATCTGATACACTGATGCATAAGGGTAACGAATCCACACTTCTTAAAGGTTCTCAAGTCCACCCTTCCCCTTTCTTACTATTTTTTAAAATTGTTCGAGAGGCTCGTGATGTGGTGGGAGTCAATAGTAGTAGTAATATCACTGAACAACAACAACAACATGTTGCCGTGTTTGGACAACCACACCCCACCACTCCCAGTGGACTCCCAATGATTCACTGGGGTGTTGTCTGGCATTTCTTCCAGAGATTAAACCGCGAGTGTCCATCGTGGTATACAATTATCCCTGAAGAGGCCGGGGATCTCAGTCGGTATGTCATTGATGCCCTTTGCCGAGGGGCGGATCCATGGATGACACTTAACGTGGCCCGTGCCGTCTCTGCTCGTCACGTTGTGGATGGATTGGATATTTCTCTCTGGTTACTACACCGTTTAGATGCCTCTCATCACACAGAAGAGGCACGAGAGGTGACACGAAAAGTATTTCGTTGGTTATTAGTGGATGTTGGTATTCATCTATTACCACAATTACATCATCACCTGACGCCTGCAGCTCGTGTGCTTATTCGTCTTGGTTTATATGATGAACTACAACACTTTTATAATGCGGTATTGGATAATGTGTATGCCTTTGCAGAGGATTTTCGTACAGAGTTTATGCATGTAATGGCAGATTTGGTATGTCCATCCTGTAGTTCACTTTTACCAACTCAGAATGTCTTTGTAGAACGATCTTGTCCATTGTGTTTAACCATTATACCACCTAAAAACGCACGTGAACTTCCGAGTTTTCAGTTATCAAGTGAACATATTAATCGTCTACGTGAGAGGCGTAAAACATTACGTCTTAAAGATAGACAACGACTTCATGAACGTATTTATCGCTGGTCCAAACGTGGAGATGATAGAAGTGATACTACTCTACCACTAGAGATGAAAACCCCAGAGTTAACAGGAGGAACCACAATATCTTCTTCTTCTTCACCAACATCATCATCATTTTCTTCTCGACCTCCATTAGATGCTAGCAGCGTTTTCAAACATGTGGTACTTGGTGATACTAAACCACTGATTCCTGGTGTTTCCGTAGAAAAAGAAATTAAATTCTTTTTACTAGAAGGGGATAAAGATAAGAATGATAGCAGTATGAGTAACCAAATGAGTAATGATATAGATAGTAAGAAGGATTCTTTTGATGTTCATGCAGCCATGGAAGAATCATCTAGACGTTTACAACTACAAGAAGCGGCCAGACAATATGCTTTAGCACAACGTGGTGTCTCATTATCTTCAGCACGACAACTCGCAGCATTACCTTCTCTCATTTCATCTACTACACATCACATGGAATTTCCACGATGGAAACAACGACATCAGCAACTACATCCATATCAAGATGGACAACAAACACTTCTACTTGGACACTTGCGTGTGGATGGTCCATGGACATGTGTGTGGTGTCAGGAACAGAATTCCGAGTGGAGTTCACGTGTTCAATGTTCAGCCTGTGGAGCTGAAACTGGTCCATCCGCACCATGGAGACACTTCGCATATAGTGAAACAGGTGATGTAATGGTAGAGATACGTGGACGTATTGCAAACGCAGAGGAACGTCCTGTAGATGCGGTGGTGGCTGCGTATTTACTTATGGTGTACAGACGAGCCTTTTTACTGCGGGCTATACCACATGATCATGAACGTATTGATCAACTTATTCGTCGTCTTTGCACATTACATGAACGTGTCTTGGCAGGTTATATCTATATACGATTTGTTCCTCCACAACGTCGTTGTAAAGGTCCGACATTGTTTGCATTGGCACAATTATTTGGAAGTACAGAGTCGGCATGTATGAGTCTTTCAGCACGAGAATTAATGCAAGATGAAAAATTTTTTGAAACTGTTTTTACTCCAGCTACATGCAAAGTATGTTTTGGTTTACATGCATGGAAAATGTGTCCTATTATAACACGAGACTTTTCTACAGCTACACGTACTTCTATTAATATGACCACAGAGGAGAAACAACGTGCCATGTTGGAGCAATTACGAAATGCAGTGGGTGAAGCTATTCAACATGGGAGTGAAAATAGTCGTCTTGTAGTAGAAGCTTATACAACTTTTGTAAAATCTCCACATCGTGAACTCTTTGCACAGGTACACTGCCGTGATGTAAATCATCTTTCTATATTACTTTCTCGATATCATCAATACCGACGTGCGGCTTTTGTGCTATGTCATATCCCATTACACTTACGGGATGATCAAGCATATTTAGTAATGGTACATTACTTTAATGTACCTGTAGAGGAGGCTCAAGAATTATTACAAAAGCGAAGTCCACTTGGTGTAGAAGATGAAACACATCCAAATTTTGTCCAAGTGGCCCTTACTTGTTGTATGTGTCTTGATGGGCGACACGCTTCATTTGAATGTCCACGTTTAACACAATGGTTAAATGAAGTAGATGCACACAATGCAATGATAAGTACTTCTTCATCTTCTTCCAATAATATTTCTTCTACTGGTAGTAATGCTCTTAGTGACCCAGCGTGGGAGCAACAACAGGCAAGAAGATTGCGGGCTCAAGTAGATGGTTGGACTTCTGCGGGTCCTGAAAGATTACATGCGTTTTACCGATTTTTACTGCAACATGTTGATACATTTCAAGAAGAAATTCTATCAGAAAGTAGTATTGATGTAGATGATGAGAAAGATTTTAATTCTACTACCTCAACTGAAAGAAAGGTAATCGGGTCTGTAGGAGGAACAGCGAGAGGAACCACAGTTCGAAGACCACAAAGACGAATGGACGTAAATGATCCTATTATTTATGCTCTTAACAAGACTATTATAAAACTTGCGGAAGTAGGACACGAAAAAGGAGCTTATAGACTATATGCTAGAGCTCCTGTGTCGTTTATTTCACGTCTTACTACCAGTTCCATGTTGCGTATGAATCGTTTCTCTGAGGAAAGTATCCGCACACTCTTAAATAGTAGTGGTAGTAGTAGTAGTAGTAATAATGGTCGTGATACTCTTAATTCCTCTTCCTCTTCTTCTGCTGCTGCTGTTGCTGCTGTGGACGATGCACGAGCGTTGGGTTTGTCTAGTGAGGCTGCCCGTGCGGCGGCTGTTCCCCTACGCGGCCTCTGCCTGCTGTGCTTTGACCGCCGTCACGCCTATCTCGACTGCCCGGAGCTCGCGGCGCAGTCCAGCACGGCGGCGAGACTCGAATACGTGGCGGTGCACGTTGGCGGGATTCGCTGCGGGGCCGATGGGGTGCGGGCGGCGGCGGCGTACGTGTACCACACTTACAACCACGGCGGCCTCACCGGCGAGTGGCTGCGGGGGTCGTCGACGGTCGGACGGGCGCTGCGACTTCTCGCCGGCCGCTGTTTTGCCGCCGGCCTCCCCGCCCCCGGCGCCCGCGTCCTCCGCCGCCTGCCGCCCTCCACCGCCCCCGACGCCGCGGCGGGGCTCTCGAATGAGGCCCTTCATGCCGCTCTCTGGCGGGCGGCGGGGCTCCCGGCGGGGGTCATCGCCAGCCGGCGACTGCAGCTGCGGGCGGCCTACGCGGCGGAGGGGGTCACAGACGAGCAGACAGACCCAGACACACCCCGTCCAACGTACTCCAACCGCTTTCTCGCACAGGTGAGCCACATTCTACATGATGATCTTTGTCGACACTGCTACCAGCATGGACACACACTCGCTACATGTGGTGTCTTTCACGCTGAGGTGAGCTTTGGTCGGGATTATGTCGCCGCTTATCGTATGAGTATGATGTCGGAGCAATTGGATCGTGATTGGCAGGATGCATATTTGTTAAAACTAGCAGATTTCTTTCAAACACACAGGCTTTTTATGCCCTATCACATTGTTGGAGTTACGAATGCGCTGAATGCTATTGCAGCAATGTGGAGTTTCCGTGGAGAACCAGGAATTGCCATGCGGCACTTACTTACAATTCCACCAGCTTACCGTCGTCGACAGGCGTTTAAACATATCCTTCACGCACTACACATACCAACAGCGGAGATATCACGTGTACTCGCCAATGTATACTTCTCTCCAGATGAATTGTTATCATCATCATCATCATCAAATAAACGGCGAGGGGATTCTAGCGAAGGATCTTCTTCAACTAATACCACTAATAGTACTGTTAGTAGTAATAACAATGGAAATGTTAGTAATAGTGGAGGTGCGGTGGCGCAGCATTTATTAATGCCTAAACCAGCTATTCGTGATGTAGCCATGACATCAGTATTTAATCATTTCCCTGAGGCATTAGCGGCTTTGGAGAAGAGTGAGGAACGTATGATGGCAATCCGACGACGTAACGCCACACAAAAATCAATAACTGACAATCGAGGCAGAAATCATCTCTCTATAAAGGATGGATCAGTAAACCAGACTACGTTTTCCACAGAAACATCATCATCATCATCAAGTTCAGGGAACACACCATCACCTGCAATACGAGTAATGCAGAGTGGAGATATTTTAACACTCCGAGAAGATTTTGATCCGATACTAACAGAGTTAGAGATGGCAGTGGGAATGAAACTAGGCAGTCGACACGTACTTTTTACAAGTGCGGTTGATATTCTTTCAGCGGCCGCTAACAAAAAAGATGACTCAAAGGAAGATGATCACGCTTCTTCTTCTTCATCGTCATCAGTACCATCGACACCACCAGTTACAGTAACAACAACCATATCAGAGTCTTCACAATCATCATCATCATCATCGACACAGTCTATTGTAAAAGAAACTTCAACTGCCAAGAATGCAGAAATGCAAACTCGTTCATCTCAACCACAGGTATCTGATGAGGACACAATTATCACCGTTTTCACAGAAGAGTCTGGACGAGATGAACGGAAAAAGACAAGTAAACGTGGCAACAACAGTAACACTCGCTCTTCTTCTTCTTCTTGGTCTACAGAGAAGAGAGAAACATCTAATGATTCTCCAAGGCGTCAACAACATGGAACACAACATCAACATCATCATCACCATTACTCTCAGAAACCGCGTTATCACGAACGTCAGCATCGTCAGCGTAATCAAGAGCAACAACAACAACAACATCGTCGAGGTCAGAGAAGTGGTGGTGGAAACGGCAGGAGGTAATTCTTTTATTCCAACGGAATTCTCCATCTGTGCAAAGAGGCCGCTATAGATTCTTTGGTGCTGGGAGATTTGTTTTGGTGTTAGACGAGAATCTGGATTGTCTCAAGCCATTGCGCATGACGGACATGTAGTAAGAAGAAAAAAAAAAAAAGGAAAGAAGAAGAAAGAGAGAAGGAAGAAATAAGAAAGCTTTTCTTAATCTTTATTTGTTTTAAAAAAAAAAATGGAAGGAAATATAAATTTAAAGTGTGTGTGTGTGTGTGTGAGAGAGAGAGAGAGAGAGAGAGAGAGAGAGAGAGAGAGAGAGAGTAGTTGTGACGTGTTTATGAGAAAGGACCTTTTTTTTTGTGTATGTGTATGTGGAGAATAGATGAGAAATGTCGCATCATTATCACATAGGAAGAAAAAGAAAAAAAAAAAAAAAAGACAACGACTTTTACTACTATTTCTGCAGTTGTTCGTTTTCTTTTTTCTTTCTTTCTTTTCTTTCTTCAAGCCACTCTAGTTATGATTGTGGTTATATATATATATATATTTATATATATTTATACTCTTGCTATAGATGATGTTTATAATTGATGATGATGATTTATTATTATGACTATTGTGATGGTGGTTGTTTTAGTTATTATTGGATTCTCTTCACCCTTCTTTTTCTTGTCTCTTGAAAGTTTTGAAGCGGAAGCAGATTGAAGGAGCAACACATTTGGAAAACACCATAAACAAAAAAAAACAGAAAAAAACAAAACAAAACAAACAACAGCAACAACAACTATCAAATAATAGAAAAGTATAAGCGTATACCTACTTTCTTATCTCATCTCTACTATTATAAATATTCTTGGTAGTATCCGTACGAACAATAAATTGCTATTATTCAAGATACTACTATTTTACTACTGTTAACACTAGTATTAGCATTATTTTAGTAGATATTAATATATAAAAGGCTACAGTTTAGTGCCACTTTTTTATTTTTCTGACGTTGGAAGGACGAAGCGAAAGCGTTGTTCTGAATCATCGCACCATTTGTGCCAAATACCGGAAGAAGCCCAGCAGAAGATTTCTAACCACACGGAAGACATCTTTTCCTCTCAAAATCAAAGGAATTCAGATCACGGAATGTCATGGAGTTATTATGATAATTACCCTGAGAGGTCAACTATCGGGAATACGGAACCCACTGGAAATCAAACAAAAGACAGTAATATCAGAAATGAGAGAAGTAGTTGGGGTGGTGGTGGTGGTGTTGGCAGTAACAGCGTGGATGGTCTTCAGAAGTTTCTAAATCGTGGTATTTATTTACGTCCGAATGTTTTTATGATTAATGGAACCGCAACAGATTTGATGGGATCATTATATATGATGAATACCACCGTTCCCAGTAATATCGCATTTTCTTCCTTTTCCTCTTCATCATCATCATCTCCAGGGACAAACACCACAACTATGATGGTAACACCGCCATCCTTTTTACGGGGATACAAACGATCCGATACCCCAACATGTTGGGTTTCATTTAATTATGAATTGAGATTAGGAAGTAGTGAATATTTTAGTCTAGGTGAAGAAGCACGTGCAGCATTACTATCAGAAGAGTTTACGGAAGATGAATTGGTACATGATTCTCTATTAACAAGACAAGGGAATACCGCAGATGTATTACAATATCAAGCTATTGCAATGCAGTTATCTATCAGTTTACGTGAAAATCGCCTATCCACACTTTTTAGAGAAGAATGGTGTAGAATTAAGGATAGACCAGAAGAATCACGACATATCTCAACCTTTTTAGGTAGTGTTGGAGATTATTTGGGGTTTGGTTCTGTTTTAATGAGTGGTGTAGAGGTGGCATTGCGAGCTATGCAACCTGGTAAAACATCTGAATTTCTTATTATAGACTCAAACCTAGAGTTTGAGAATGCAGATAATATAAATGAATTACGTCCTACTACTAGATCTTCCGTATTACAATGTGTTTATATTAAAATTGAACTATTGCATCGTATACCGCATGAATATATTCTTCCAGTTATTTTTCAGAAGTATATTGTACAACTTCCTTCTTCTACCACAACAGAGGATACAGAGACAACAACTACAACTAACATTACTACTACTACTACTACTACTAACAGTATGATACGAGATCGTGCAGGTGCACATGCACGTCTTTTTCGTTTTTTCCCCTCAACACTCTTCAGTAAATCCACAAATCCTAATCTTCCACAGTCCTTGACATCTGTACATGCGCTCCGTGCCTTTTTTATGGCTATTCTATCAGTAGCAGCTAACTGTTGTGTGGGAAACTCATCATCCTCGTTAACACCATTACGAGATGGGCGTCCAAGTGGAAAACTAGCACGTTTATGTGATTCATTAGGGCATCCTTTCAAAGGCATTTACAGTGATGCGGGAAATGTCCGAAATACCAGCAATGATAATCATACCAGCAGTACTGGTAGTGTTAATGGTCCATTAACGGAGGCAGATGCTAAAATGTTTGTGTATTTAAATTTTCTTAAATCACCAAGTGATGGTGCGACAGTAAATTGCAAAATTATACGAAATGGGGAACTGATGGGAAATCCATTACCCCCTTTAGAGTTGAAGGATGTATTATTGGGAAGTATGGCTATGCCATTATGGTTGGATATGTTACTACAAACTATGCGGAATGGGGAAGAGGATGTGATGAATTTAAGTATGAAGGGTGAAAGTGATGCGGAGTTTCATTCTTCATTTGTGGAGGAAATACGGAATACGGTTATTCAACATGTTAATTACATAAAATCAGGGAAAACATCTTCTTCAGTAAGACATGATGATGAAGATGAAGATGATAGTCATCATCAATATCATCATTATCATCATCAAGGAGAACCAAAACAGCATCAACAACAATCACGAATGACGTCTTCTGACATGTTAGCTCAGGAAAATTTTATTTTTCCGGATAATGTAAATGTATCCATTTCTGATCGATCTAAACATGAAGGAGAACATAACCCATTATTTACATATAACTTTAGCTGTCACGTTGTACTTGAAGACTTTAAAAATGCTTACGATTTAAATGCCTTTTTCTTTGTTAATCCAGAATCTTCCTTACGTGTGGTACAAAAATTGGAAAATGAAGTCCTTGCTCTCTCTCGTGCAGAAGATATTATGTATAAAAATGGTAATTGTTGTAGAGACTTTATTCCTGAAAATGAGGATATCCTCCCATGTGTAACCGCAAAGATGATCCATATTCAACCCGCTGCATTAGGCCACAATACCCACTGTTTTGTCGAGCGTAGTGTTGTGAAGGCTATTCATAAAATGAACTTTGCTATTCTTTTATTAACATTTTACGTTCATGAGGAGAATATGTTGGCACAACGAATCTTGACAACGACGTTATCGCAACAACGTCGTGTGGCACTTGCCCGTGCATTTTATTTTCTTGGCAATATCTATCTCCAACTACAGCATGAGGGTGTTTACAGTCTGGCGGTAGAAGCATACTCCGCGGCTATTGAAATTCTTCCAGATGATGAGCAGTTACGATTGCGCCGTGGGGATTTACTGCGGGAGTTTCACCGGGATGCGGCTGTACATGACTTTGAGGTGGCCAGAAGTATTCTGCAGATGAAACTACAACGATACAACACACAACAAACTACTTCTTCTTCCTCTAATTCTTCTTCTGGTGCTGCTGGTGTTGTTGTGAGTGGAGGAGAGAGCGGTGGGGTTCATCGTGATGATAGGGAGAGGGAACATTTGTGGAGATTACTGCAGGGTGTGGAGCATAGTATAAATGTGTTGCGGGGATCAGGGGGACCTCCAAATGTCCATTGAAGTTGAAGAAACAAAACAATGGAGAGAGAGAGAGAGAAAGTGATAAATATTGAAGGAGGGATATTATATATATATATATATATATATATATATATATATGTATGAAGAAGAAGAAAATGAGACTCTGGAAATGTTAATTACCTTTACGAGGAACAACAGCTCCACAGTTTTTCTTTTTTCTTTTTTTCTTTCTTTCCTTCTCGTTTTTCACCATATACACACTGGTATGACTTTGTTTTTATTCTAATGTGTGTATTTCTCTCTCTTCTCTCCATAAAAAAAAAAAAAA
>NW_021639878.1:146537-155367 GCF_002087225.1 Trypanosoma theileri
AAAAAAAAAAAAAAAAAAAAAAGAAAAGAAAAAAAAGAAAACAATACAAAAACCAAAGAAAAAAAAAAAGGGTACAGTGACCCCAACAAAATAATAATAATAATAATAATAATAATAATAATAATAATAATAATAATATCAACAAGAACTCTTCTACTTTTTACATACAGAGAGAGAAAGAGAGTTTCATGTCTTTCGATGGCGGCCTTCAACAGGGGCGAGTGACCCTCACCGTCCACCGGGCCGAGTCTCTTGTGGGGCTTAACCCGAACGGCACATCCAATCCCTTCGTCACTGCAACGATTGGCCAACAATCCCACTCCACCGGTGTAGTCAACAGCAGCACGAATCCCTCTTACGAGGCCACCTTCAATTTCTCTCCCTGTCCACTACCAACCATTCTCACCCTGCGTGTTTATAATAAAGTACCTTTTACAGAAACAGAGGAATTGCTTGGTAGTGCCACACTCACACTCTTCTCGGCATCTCCAAAGGTACGGCGTAGTGTACAGTTGGGGCATGGTGGGAATGTCGCTCTTTCACAAAAGGCCCGTGATGGAAGTTGTGGATCATTAGATATATCGTATGAAGTGGTATTGGCAGAATCACAATCACAATTACAATCACAGTCATCTACACAACAGAGTGCCATTAAGGATAATGATCTTCCACCATTTCTAAGAGATGATAATGGACCACCCAATCTTACTTCAGCATACGCTGCAGTTACATCAACAGCAACAGCATCATCAACAACAGCAACAACATCAACGACATCAGCAGCACCACCTCCACCTCCAGCATTAACATCAACTGTACCTCCTCCTCCTCCTCCTCCAACAGCAGCAGTTCCACCACCACCACCACAATTGGCAATGCCAATGACCCCAAATGAAACTATAGTTGCCCGACCCCCACAGCAATCATCACAAGGGACATATCAACAACAACAACAACAGCAACAGATGCAGCAATCCACTCTTCCACCACCACCACCAGTTGTTTCTCGAACTCCTTCTATCGTACAACAACCATCACAACAACAACAGCAACCCATTGGGACGTCTTTTTCAGGTACGTCCACTGGGAATGTAATCCCAACAACAAACATGCAAAATATAAACGAACCAATGGTGCGAAAACCATCTGTTGCAGATACTTCTACAGCTCCCCCAATGGTAATGCCATTACAACAATTACCTGTTACTTTGCCTGTGGCTCATGATATAGATGCCGGCAAAGTATCTAATGCCCCTAGTGCTATGTATACAGAAGCAGCCAGGGTACCACCAGTTCCAACAGGACCACCAATGCAGATGATGACACCTTACAATGGCGGCACATCCTCTACAAGAGAGAATGGTATAAATGGGCAGACATTAATAAATACGAATAATACAATCCAGCAAACTGTTAGAACAACCAGTGCATCCACACCACCATCGCAGGGAAGCAGTTTGACAACCAGTACCAGCATGACACCCAGCTCAACAGTGGCTAGTAATTCAATTCTGCATCATCAACAACAACAGCAACAAGATCAACAACGTCTACAGCAGATGCAGCTCCCAACAGCAGTTGTTCCACCACCAGTGACATCTGGTTTGACATTTACCTCTGGTCCACCAGTTCTTCAGTTATCTCAACAGCAACAACAACCGAGCGTTAGTGCAACTGCACCTTCTGCAGGGCTACCACCACCACCACCACCACTACCAGCAGCAGCAGCAGCAGCAGCAGCACAACCACCACCGCAACCACCAGTAGCGACAACGACAATAGAAAAAGATGATGATAAAACCAAGAAAAAGGTAAAAATTATTGCTGCTCCAAAAGGAAGAACTGTATCTACTTCTGCTACTCCTGCTACTTCAGGAAGAGGAGGTGTGAGGCCAATGTCTTCTACAGATCGTACAACACGTAATGGAGCGGCGAGTCCTACGCGTGATAATCGACGCTCTTTATCGAATAATGGTATTCGTTCCTCTTCACGTGGTCGTACACACCCCGGTTCAGCAACAGTTGCCACAAACTCTACAACAACAACAACAATAGGAGGAATGAATTCTTTGCCATCATCATCATCAGGAGGAGGTCTTCATAATAATACTATCTCTGGTTCTGGTCTTTACCATCAACCTGATGATCTTCTTGCGGCTGCAGTGGCGGGAAATACAGCTGTATTTCAGCGACTGCGGGAGGAAGATCCTCTTCTCTCACGTGGCTTTGAACACGTGCGGGATTACTCTGGCCGCACAATTCTTCACATTGCCGCATGGTATGGCCACACCGATGTGCTGAAGACTCTTCTCCAGGCCTCTCCCTCTATTCCAATGCTGGAGCTGCGGGCCCTGCGGTCTAACAATGGAAACACCATTCTCCACAGTGCCGCGCAGGGCGGACGGGCCGCAGTCGTGCAGTGGCTGCGCTTTGGGCATCCGGCGACGGGGCTGTTGGTTGGACTGCGCAACGTGCGGGGCAGCACGGCGACGGAGTGTGCGCGGGAGGCGGGATTTAATGATATCGCCGCCATGTTGGATGAGGCGTGAGGGGGTTGAAAAAATAAGAAATACAACAGGAGGAAAAGGAAAAGGAAAAGGAGGAAGAAGATAGAGACGTAAAAAAAAAAGAAAAAAAATGAGAGAAGTGTTAAACCATAGAGAGAGAACTCTTTGTAGCATCATGGCCAAGATGACGTTTATTAATGAAGGAAGAGGGTAAAGAGAGAGAAAAAGAAAAAAAAGGTGAAAGAAGAAAGAAAAAATAATAAAAAAATAAGCAAAAGAGTCAAATGCCATAGAAGAACAATGGATAGATGGAATGAATAGACATTTATTTATGCTGATAATTTGTGCGATGAAAAGAAAAAAAAAAAATAAATAAAAATGAGGAGTGAGGGAAACCATACATGTGGGTTTTCTGCATTATATTTTATCAAGACGGATATTGGCGAAGTTAAAATGATTTAATGGGAATACAAACATATTTCACAAGATCTCAATTTCTTTTGACTTACTTTACAAGATCGTTTATGTTCTTTTTTATTTTATTTTTTATTTTTCTTTTTTTTTTTTGTATTGTTTTCTGTGTCTATAATTTTCTTTTTCTCTCAACAGCTATCGTCGCAGTTCTTCTTTCGTTTATAAACGATTGTTTTTTTCTTTTCTTTTATTGGCATGTATTGCTGGGAGTAACAGAAAAAATATAGAAAGTGAATACATAGAATTATTGTGTGTATATGGAGTTGTATACAACTCTTGATGAGTAGAGAATCAAACACACACCTATCCATATATACATTTCCATATATATATATATATATATATATATATATATGGAGCAGAGTGCTAACATGAATCAGGTAACGTTGCTCCTACTGCTAATATGAATCAGCATGACACCTCTATTGATGGTTGTAGTCCCCTCATTCATTTGTTTTTCTTTTTTTTTTTTTCTCTTTCTACATTGAAATATAATATTGCTCAAGTTATTATCTCTACATCTTCATTTTCATTCATTCTTTCTTTTCATTCTTATATGGTTAGAGAATATATAGAAAATTGCCCGCTTGATTGGTGGTGTAAAGTATAATATCTATATATTAAAAGAGGCGAGGAAAAGGGAGTTGAAGGAGAAGGAGAAGAAGAAAAAAAAAAAGAAGGCGAAAAAAGAAAACAAAGAAGGACGAACAACGTGGATATAAACGGAACCGAGTAAGAGAAAATAGAGGGATAGATTAAATGGTCCGTGAGGGCCTAAATCAGACATCGCGTGTCTTCACAATTCAGTTTGAGGGTGAGGTTTACCAAGCCTCTATCGACTGCCGCGATGTACATACATTGCGTGAACTCATTGCTGTAGCTGTGCCAGCACCACCCCAATCACCACTTGGCTCATCTCCTTCATCTACTGTTGCTGCTACTACTACTACTACTACTACTTCTACTACTTCTACTACTTCTACTATTACTGCTCTACCACGATCTAAACAAAAGGCATTGTGGGTGAACAATTGTATTTGTTCCTTTGGTGGCCAACGTTTGTCATTAGATACTTCAACGGAGGTAGCACCTACAATATTGGAGGTGACATGGGCTAAACATTATCTAAACTCAGGGAAAGTGACTACGAGTACTAGTAATACTAATACGACTGCTATTACTGCAGGACGTGAGCGTACGTCCAAACGGAGACGTTCGCGTAGTGCGGTTGAGGCGGAGGATGACAATGATAACACAAGTAATATGAGTAGTGGTAGCACTGAGGATGAGAGGAGTGAAGAAGAACCTCAGCGTCGTCCATACTGGCGTCGTGACACCAGTGAAGAGAAGAGCAGCAGCAATAAGAAAAATAAAAATAATGACAGCAATGAGGACGAAAATGATAATGAGGATGATAACGGTGATGATAGCGAGTTGGATGCACGTAGTCAAAGTAACCATAAACGTAATAACATCAATAATGAGAATACTGGAGATGATGATGATGATGATGATGATAACGACGATAACGATGGTAGTAACAGTATTCATACTAATAGTAATTATAATTATAATACGCAAACTAATGGTAATAGTAATGGTAATGAAGATGACAATGATGAGGACGAGGATGAAGACGATCGAAGCCTTGAGGCGGTGATTCCTATTATAGTAGGTGGTGTTGTGCGACTCATCAACACAGAAAGTCGTGATAAAAGCCACCAATGGACTGTATACATTCGTGGTCTCTTTAACGAGACACGATATGTGGAACATTGCATTGAGTCCGTGCGATTTATTCTTGACCCGTCCTTCACACCGAGTGAACGGCTGGTAACATCTCCACCCTTTGAGTTAACGGAAGTGGGTTGGGGTGAGTTTGTGGTGAATATGCGAGTACAGCTACGGCATTACCCACGTCCTATACAAGTAATGTGGAACTCATCATCTTTATTATCATCATCCATTTCAACAGGAACGACATCAGCAGTGGAGTGGAGCTCTGATGTTAAAGTGGCTTCCGCACTCTTGTCAACACGTACGGCACAGCCATTGGCGGGATTCACACGGGGTCCTGTTTTGTCTCCAGTGGTGGATGTACTTAGTCGCTATGCTTACCACAGCACTAATAATAATAATAATAATAATAATAATAATAATAATAATAATAATAATAATAATAATAATGATAATAATAATAATGATAATGATAATAACAACAACAGTGCTCGATTGACAAGTGTTGTGAAGACGGAGATCAAACGAGAAAAGGAAGAGGAATCTATTTACAAACACAACAGTAATAATCATAACCACAATAACAATAATAATAATAATAATAATAATAATAATAATAATAACATCAATGATGAAATTCAATCTTCTGCGATGCCAGCTGTATCCACTCTGGAGATGTGTCCAGGTGTGGTGATGCTCTCCCATCTTTTACGCTTCTCTCATCGTCCACGGCGGGCCCATTGTATCCCACCACTTGGACGGCCCTATGAACGTGAGGAACATATTGGCTACACACTCGTACAAACACCTGTTGTCACGGAACACTATGATGAGATTGTGATACCAGATCCACCCATTCCATTACAAGAGGCACTTATATCATTACCAGAGATGCTTCGTTTTCGTGTTGCTACGGTAAAGACGGCACGTGCAATGGCCGCCGCCCAACAAAATCCACAAAAAGGACCCAATGGTACACCCCCACCATTACGTGCGGCGGATGCCTTTAACGAAGATGGTGGAGTATCGTGTTGGAAGTATATTATGGAAGAGGGACCGGATGATGCGGTGTTGGCAGAGGCCTATTTGGATAGTGTGGCCGGCTCTAAACTCTTCACATCGGCGCATCGTCAAGGGAATAGTTTGGCCCAAACAGGAGATTCTCATCAACAGCCGTATATGAGTTACGGTGTGGATCCGGCTATTGTGTTGAAGCCGGGCCGCGGGAGGAGAAAACTCACCGGGGCGGAAATAGATCTCGCAGCGTTAAAGTCTGCAAAGAAGGGACTTGTTGAGGCGATTGAAAGGATGCGGCGTGAGATAGCACTACGGCAGGCAACACATATTTACAAGCAGTATACCTAAAAAAAAAAAAAAAAGAAAAAGAAAGAATGGAAGAAAAGAAAAAAAGAGAGAGAGAAGACAAATAAGAAGAAGAATAAAAAAAAAAAAAAGAGGAAGAAAGAGGAGGAATATGTTAATGATAAACACTTGTAAAGTTATGTTGTATGTTTCTTTGTTTATGTTTGTTTAGTTGTTTGTGTGTGTTTGTGTGTGTGTGTGTGTGTGACTGTCTGTTTGGCGTTTCTCCTTTTTTTTTTCTTTTTCTGTTTGGATATCTCTCTTTACTTGTTTGTTTGTTTGCCTGTATGAGTGATTGGGTCTGTATTTGTGTACGTTCGTCTGGTGTTCCTTTTGCGGTTAAATGTTTTTTTTTTTTTTTTTTTTTTTTTTTTTTGTTACCTCCACTATTGGAGCTATTGGTATGACTGTTGTTACTATTCATAACTCTCTGTGTGGGTTGATTGTGTTTCTACAGAAGTTTCTCCTTTCAAATATCCCTTTTTTTTTGACTTTTGAGAAAAAAAGAAAATTAGTTAATCAAAACCACAAAAAAAAAAAAAAAGGAGGAGGGAAGGAAAGGAAAGAAAAAAAAAAGAAAGAAATTTCAGGCGAAATAAAGCTTTCAAACAAAGTCGTGTCATAGCAATCCCAAGCGCAGAGTATAACTTCACATCTACAATAACGGCAACACCATCAAGGACAAAAGAAAAAAGTATAAAGAAAAAAGAAGAAAAGAGTAATAATTAATAGTAAAAAAACAAAATAAAAAACGGAAGTCAAATAGCCTAGACGAGGGTGTCAACAACAACAAAAAAAAAAACTGAGGGAACTACAAAAGAAATCAAAGCAATAACAACTTTTTTTTTGTCACATTATTATTATTATTATTATTATTATTATTATTCAGTAACGCTATTATTACAATAGCCAGAATAATCAAAGCAAAATATAATTTCAATACGTAGTATATATATATATATACAAATGCCTACATTTCATGATGTGATGACGGCCCACAAGGCGATCCGTAACTATGTACATGAAACCCCAATCCTCACAAGTAACGCATTACGGCAGAAATCCGATCATGAAGAGATTGTATTGAAATGTGAGAATCTCCAGCGTACAGGGGCCTACAATCTCCGTGGTGCGGTAAATCACGTGATTCATAGTAAACAGATGGATCTTGGAATCAATCACTTTGTGGCACGAAGTTTGGGAAATCACGGCATTGCCGTTGCCCTTGCGGCCAATGCCTTTGATGCCACTGGCCACATTGTCATTCCCCCCAACCCCAGTGATATTGTCGTGAAGTCTATTCGTCACTACGGTGGACGCATGTACCCGTGCGGCCCCTCCGCCGATGAGCAGATGCAACTCGTGCAGCGGATGATGGATTCCACCACTGCGGGCGGCGGGGTGCGGGAGAAGGGCGAAGAGGCGAGCAGTTGTGTGTACGTGCACCCGCAGGATAAATGGGTGGCCGCCGGGCACGGCACTGCGGGCGTGGAGTTGATGCTGCAGACGGACTGCCGGCTGGACGCGGTGGTGGTGCCCGCCGCCGGGGCCGCTCTGCTCGCCGGTGTGGGACTCGCCGTGAAGGGAATGAAGCCAAATATAGCCGTCTACGGAGCCCTCAACACCGATGATGAGGAGAACCAGGAAATGAAGAAGAATGACAGTAAAGCTCATAATAAGAATGGTAAAAATAATAATAATAAGAGAAATGGCAGTGAGTTTAAGTTGCCCCCTGTGATTTCCGATCATACATCTGGGGCGTCACTCCCGTCGGAATTGCTTGGGACTATGACCCCAGAAGTGGCGGAATGTGTGGAACGAAATGTGGATGGAATTATTTGTGTGAATGCCGCTGCAACACGATACGCCTTTCGTTTTGTGTATGAACGCTGCAAATTGGTGATTGATGCTGAAGCCGCAACGGCCATAGCGGCAGTACTGCAGAGACCGAAGGAACTGACGCGTTATCGGCACATTGGCATTATTCTCTCAGGCGGGAATGTCATATTGGATGATATTCCGAAATTGTCACGTCTATAGTATATATATATATATATATATATATATATATATATATATATATATATATATATATATATATGCGTAGTATGAGGTAGTTGAGTGAGGTAAGGCTTGAACTAGTTTGTTTGAGAGAGAGAGATAGAGATAGAAAGAGAGGTTAAAAGGGAATGGAAATAAAAGAAAAAAAAAGTCTAATGGACGTACATGTATGGCAATATGTACATCCCTACATCGATGCATATTAAGCAAACAGAGAGGTGAATAAGGGAGACCAAAAGACACCCAGGAAGGGATATATGATAGTATACCCAGCAAAAGAGAAAAAAAAAAAAATAATAATAATAAAAAAGAAAGTTGATGGAAAAAAATAAATAAAAAACGGGTGAGGAAAATGGTCATGATGAAGTTGCACAGATGAATGATTTAAACGTTTTACTTGTTTTCAAAAAAAAAAAAAGAAAAAACGGTTTCTATTTTAGAAAGGGGAGGAAGAAGAAAAAAAAAAAGTACACCTCGTTGGGTTGGTAAGAGCCATAAAGGATCAATGGAAAGGAAAAAAAAAAAAAAGCATATAAATATAAATATAATAGTTGAGATTTATGCGTTTCCTCACCCATATATATATCTTACCTTCTTTGTTTTTCCCACTTTACTTACCCCACTTGTATGGATGTGATTGATTGTATTTTTGTTTTTCTCCATTCGAGTGGGTTTGTATATATATATAT
>NW_021639878.1:155902-156121 GCF_002087225.1 Trypanosoma theileri
TTATTATTATTATTATTATTATTATTATTATTATTATTATTTCTAGGGCGGCGTTTGGCCAAAGGTCTAGGTAGGTTACTATCATTCTTTCTCACTATTTGACTCTATTTTGAGTATCCACAGAAACACTCACAAGCACATTTATAATATTATATTTGCATATTTTCTTGTGTTAACGATAAGGAGTGTTAACGAAAAAAAAAAAAAAAAAGGTATTTA
>NW_021639878.1:156457-159862 GCF_002087225.1 Trypanosoma theileri
AAAAAAAAAACAAAAAAGAAAACTCACTTACACTCACTCACACACAAAAGAAGAAAAAACAAAAACAACAATCTTCACATTGTATTTACTGTACGGATATGCCACCACAGGTTTCACAGGATTTCCTTGAAGATGCTCTCGCCACGTGGGAGCGTTTACGACGATGGACGGATCTCAACACCTACTTAACAGCCCTACGCAGTCAACCATTTCACCGACCCCAACAAATGGAGAGAGAACCCTATTCCATGCGAGTTGCCCGTCGTGTGAATGAAGTTGTGGATCGTCTCTCTGCCCATTCAGACACGGTGTTGGAGAAGGACGTCACTCCACGTGGGGCATTATTGGCACTCGCCGCAGATGTACGGTTGTGTTTGATTCCACTCCCTAATGTCAGTAGTTATGATGCCGATCCGGATATATCAACAGGACAACAGACATTCATCACTTCTTCTTCTTCTTCCTCTTCCTATTCCGTTATGAATACTAATACTATTCCTACTAATACTATTAATACTACTACTACTACTACTACTAATTCTACTGATACGACGATGAATGATGATTCTATTGGTAATAATGGTGTTGGTGTGGATACCTGGGAAGCATCTGTGCAACACCGCGATGTCTCTGGCGTCACCGTGATGGAAGGTCTTCACATCCTCACATGCCCTGGTGTGCAACTGCGCATAGATGCCAATGTGGCCAGACTCCGACAACGTGTTCGTGGGGAAATGAACGGCGGCTCCGAGTGGGTCTCACATACACACACATCCACAGAATTACACGCATTGCGAGCCACTGCCTTATTATTAGATGACTTCACCGCTTTATATGAACGAGTACTCTCTACCTTTGCCTGTGTACGTGTGATGGGTTCCTCACATGTCCCTGTAGCGTTATTGCCGGTTTTACATCAACTCTATTGTGAATTAGGCACGTGGGTGTTGGAAGCAGAGACCGCAACGGCGACAACAATAGGCGCACGTGTCCAATCGTTTGAACCGAAGAAATTAAAAGTAATGATGCGACGTCCAAACAGAGAAGCCTCATGGGGATTGCGATTTAATCAACAAGGAAAACTCATTGGGGTGAGTGCCATGGTACGATCCGCCTCTGTGGCTGGAGAGAGATTACATAAAGCCGTGCAGGCCACAAAAGGGGGTGTGATGATAAGACGATATAATATGAAATCAGTGGATTTTACAAAATTTAACGCTGCAGAGGCGGCAAGATACTTTGAACAGTTATCACCAAAACAAACAAGAGTTTATTTGGTACTGAAGGCTGAGGGCAGTACAAAGCGGCGTGTGGAACAATTAGCCTTCTTTACAACAACAACAACTTCATCATCATCATCATCATTACAAATGTTGCCATTAGGGGAAAAGCAGAATAAGGAAGAGAAAGGTAAAGGGAAGAAAGGTGGTAATCGTGTGGAAAGTAAAGTAGATGAGGAACAGAAGAAAGAAGAAGAAGAAGAAGTATCTCAAGAGAAGATAATGCTTCAAAAGCAAAAACAAGAGAAATTACCACGTGCTACTTTGGTTCTTTATCGAGATGACTATAATGTTTCTTGGGATATGGCGGTTACTCGAGATTTGGTGATTGTAAATGTTCCCGCAGGTGTTCTCTCACAAGAGGCACAGACATTCTTTAAAACTCATCCCAGACAAATACGTATTAACGCTATTAACGGTGTAGAAGTGACAAATGCGGTACAAGTGGAAGCCTTAAGTTCTATTGTAAACACCATTGTGTTGGATGTGTACTGTTGTGAGACTCCTTCTCTAATGGAAAAGGAAAGTGAAGGAAAAGAAACTAAGAACAACACGACTACATCATCGTCATCATCGTCTGGGCGACGATCGAAAACTTCAGTTTCTGCTCATCAGAACTCCACTGGAACTTCACGTAGTGTAAAGACACGAAGTCGACAAAAGGAAGAATCTGCACAGAAGACACAACGTAAACGGGTTACTGATGATAATAATAATAATAATAATAATAATAATAATAATAATAATAATAATAGTAGTAGTAGTAGGAAAGAAGTATTAGAGGATAATATCTTGGAAGATCCCTTAAAGTTGAATTCCCATACAGTGACAACACCACCTACTACCTCTGCATCATTATTATCATCATCCAATACATCTGTAGGAAAGAAAGTTCGTAGTGAAACGAAGTTGAAAAATTCAACATCTTCTTCAAAGTTGAATGATATCATGGATACAACTCTTTCTACAGCTACTGAAGGTACGGAATACAAGTTGTCGGATGATGTCCTTGCGGCTCTTAAAGAGAGTCCCATCTTGCCGATATCTACCATGCGATCAAGTGCAGAGTCTTTATTGAATGGATCTAAACAGTCAGAAGAGAACACCGTACATGATGGTAATAGTAATAGTAATATTACTAATACTAATACTACTATTGCAAATAAGCGTGAGAATAGGAAATCAATAGAAGAGAAAGAGGAAATGATGAATATATCTCCAAAGGCAGAGGCACCTGTATATGGATGGGATAGTCCTACACCCTCTCTGGATGCTGATAATATGGATGAACCCGTAGTGAATATGAATACATCTACATTAGCCACCACACGAGATCCAGAGTGGGAGAAGCTTCACTCTTCAGAAACTACAAATTCTATTCTTAATCCCACTACTAATACTAGTACAAATACTGATATTACTTCTGATGATGTTGTGGATACTCCGCTGATATTTCCAAACGATGTGACATTAGATCTTCTCACATTAGATGAGATGGTACTTCGACGTCAGTCTGCTGAGAAGAAGTGGGGACTCGCGTTGGAGACAACAGGAGGGGATTCTACTAAAATGATTCGCGTGGTTGGATTACCAACAATGAATGCCCAATTACAACGACACCCATTCTACAAACTCTTTCATACCAATAAGGATAATTGGCGTATCGTGAGTGTGAATGGCACTCCAGCGTCAAAACTACCGGAGGTGATTGAGATTATGAAGCACACATTGAAAATGCAAATTAAGTTTCAGAGGAGATGGTGATGGTGATAGTGACGATTCTGCTGAAGAGAAGGAAGAAGAAGAAGAAGAAGAAGGAAAAAAGAAAAAGAGAGAAGAAAAGAAGAAAAAACAAGAAAAGAGAACCTGAAGATGAAGAATAAAAGGAAGAACGAAAGAAAAAAAAGGAAAGTGAAAAAGAGAAAGATTTGCAGTGATTTGTACACCACTAGCTGCTGGTGTGAGAAGGATACACACACACATACACATGTATTTGTAGGAATGCTGTATATATATATATATATATATACGTACCTTCTAGTCAAAGGGGATAATGTACTTTGCTCTTGGAAAGGGGTGTTTGTGTTTCCTATTTATTATTATTATTATTATTATTATTATTATT
>NW_021639878.1:160007-165752 GCF_002087225.1 Trypanosoma theileri
TTTTCCTTTCTTTTTTTTTTCTATTTTTCTTGCCCTTCTCATACTTTATATATATATATATATATATATATAGTGGCAAAAGGAACTCTTTGTTTTCAACACATATAATATATATTAAAGGAGGCCTCTACCGAATAGGATCCAGTAGCGCACCACTAGTAGCAAGAGTATCATTTGGTGTTTATTCCTTTTTAATACTGGTAGAGAAGCCAACCAAAACACACAATAATAATAATAAATAATAATAATAATAATAATAATAACAAAAGGAAAACAAAAAGAAATAATAAATGACGATATCTCCTTTAGCGTTTGCGTGGGTTTCCGCACATCTTAAACGTCGTGGACTGCCGTGTAAAGACGACATTAAACCAGTCAATCAGTTTGAACATTCAACTAAAACAGTACAAAGTGAATCCTTTACCACTACCGTTTCCAGTTCTTCTTCCTCTTATAATAATAATAATAATGATAATAATAATAATGATAATAATAATGATAGTAAAATACGGAATTCATTGCCTCCACGAGATGAGATACTCGCTTTGCTTGGACACCGTCTTCTCTCAAGTGAGCCGGCACGGTTAGTGACGAGTCAAGAAGTGGATGACGTTATGAAAGGTAAAGAGAGAAGAAGAAATAACAGCAGCAATGGTGAGAGTGAGAATTCCAATTCAAATCCACAGAGAAATTCTCCACAACGTGTGGCCTCTGGAGTAATTAAATTTGTCGAACAACAAATGGAACGAGTGTCGGTGATGAATGGATCTGCACATGCCTGTTTTGTACTCCACACCGTATTGACAGCATGTGTACGGCATGCCCTTCGCTTTAGTCGAATGACCGCATCTACTTCTACTACTTCTACTTCTACTTCTAATCATATGGATAATACTCTTGATAAGATGAGAGATGAAGTTTTGGCTTCTCCACATATTGACTTTACATGGTCGCGTAAATTGGCTGCAGAACACCTTGTAGAAGTAGCGAGGGATGCTGCGGTACAAAAGAAATTACGTTCACTATTATGGAAGACAGTAGATAAGGAACATAAACGAATTTTACAGGCAGCGACTACACTGTATAGAGAGAAGGTGGATGAAATGATGAGATTTGGTGTGGATGAGAGTGAAGTTCAGCAGTTGTTTGGAATACCAAAGGAAGTTGTAAATGCAGCTCATGATTTACTTCGTGCCTGTACATCTATACAAGATATACACAACTATCAACATCAATCACAACAACTCTTATCTTTTTCAAGTGATCGTCATTTTAGTTTTATTTCATCATCTCCACAATTTGCCTCCTTTTTGAAAGAATGGGCCACTACAGTCAGTGAGCAGCAATATCATTTACTGCAGAGAGGAAGAAGAGAGGAATTAAATACATTATTATTATCATCATCACCCGAGGAGGCTTTAAAACAACAGTGGATTTCTCTATTTGTGGATATGGTTCGTGTACGAATGGCTGTTGGAGTATTATTACAGTTTGAAATCCTCGCCAGACGCTGCGCAACAGTTGGTAAAGAGCAGAAAAAGAAAGAAAAAGAAAAAGAAAAAGAAGAAGAGGAAAAACTAAAAGAAGAAGAGGGAGATATATTAATATTAGCACAGGAGTTGTGTTCTTTAGCCACTACAGCGGGATCCCGTGCGTTGGAAACACCACATCATCTCAAACGGTTTTCAATGTTCTTTCGTATTTCTGTACAGTCTATAGATGGAGTGGAGAGGAATAAAGATCTTCATGCGATAAAGCCGCCTTATTCTTCACTCAAGTCTGTATTTGCCGCCATGTCTCTTGCAGAACCCAATATGGAGAAGGAATTCATTCCTCATCAGAAGAAGAAGAAGAAAAAGAATAAGGATAAGAAAAATAATTCAGACATTTTATTGGATTCATCACTTTCTTCTGAAAAAAGAGAAACTGAAACGATTGGACCGCAAAAGAAGGCGTTATTAATGGAGGATGATTTACTTATGCAAACCATCATGTCATTACGGCCGCCTGGCGATAATAATCACAACTCTCTCAACACTCCCACAAACACTTCTTCCACTTTAGTCAAAAAAGTGAAGAAAGCCAATAAAAGTTCAGTAAAAGATGTGGAAAAAATACAATCCTCATCTCCGATAACGTGGCACTTTCGCTGTTGTACTTCACCCACTGGAGCTTCTTTTAATGCCACAACGGCTATTCCTTGTGGGACAGGTGAGAGAAAAGTGGAATTGTTGCGACCCTCACGATATGTACCGTGGCCCTTTACATTAGAAGCCATCGTAAAGAATGAGAATAAAAATGTGAGTGAATTTAATCATAATCATAATGATAATAATGATGAGGCTAACAAGAATAATAAAAACACTAATAGTGAGAAATGGATGTCTGTCAATCTTGATAAGGTGCCTGAGAAATTCACATATCCTGCTACCGGCTTAACTGTATGGATGCGTTATCATAATCCCACGTGGATGACATCCACCGCCTCTTCTTCTTCTTCTTTCACATCTCTTGATCTTCAGCATACATCGCAGTTGCAGAGGCTTCTGGAGGGTTCTGGTGGGCGACTTATGTCAATGAATGGCTGTCCAGCTGAGAAGATTTCGTCGTTGATGCGAATTGTGCGGCGAGGTGTAAGGCTTGTGGTGCGTTTTCGATAAACAACGGTGTGCGTATATGTGTACATGCATTTTGTTATTTTGGTTTATTATTATTATTATTATTATTATTATTATTATTATTATTATTATTCCTGGTTTACGGTCTCAACACAGATACACAAAAAACATATCCTTGATAGTTGTTATGTCTTTTTTTCTTTTTTCTTTTTCTCTGTGTGGGTAGAGGTTATTTACCTCTTGTTTTTTTATTTCTTTTTTTTCCCCAACCTTGAATTTTGTGTGTTTTTTCTTTTTTTGTTTTTTTTTGTTTTAAAATTGAATATGTCTTTGTGTTTACATAATGGTTTTTTTTTACATTTACTTTTTCTTCTTTTTTTTCTTCTTCCTTTTCTATATCGTTTTATGCCTGTGTATTATTTTCACAGCAAAACTCTTCTACTCTCTTTTTTTTTCACTCATTCTCTCTGTGGATTTGAGTGAAGTTCTCTGAGAGAGAAAGGCAATACCCTCAACAAGGAAAAGAAATCTCATCAAGGGAAATATAAAAGCTTACTCTTATTATTATTCCTCTTATTATTATTATTTGTTATCAAGAAGGGGGCGATAGTTAGAGAGCAAATCCCATTTTACAATCAATACCAGTGGCGAAAGAGAAAAAAGAGAAAAAAACAGCCAATAGTAAAAAAAAAAAAAAAAAGTTTTTAAAAAAATATAGGCAAATAAACACCCCCCCAAAAAAAGAATAAATAGACGATATTGCATATTCGAACAAGTCGACATCTGAAGACTAGGTAAAGAAGGAAAGAACGAAGAAGAAAAGAAAAAAAACCAAAAAAAAAAACCAACAAACCCATCAATTGAAAGAAGGCACATCAAGTAAGAACAACTACAAACAGCAATAAATACGGAAACAAAGAAAAGAAGAAAGAAAACTCAATGGGCTCTGGAGCATCAGCAGAAGAACACCGTCATTCACGGTTGTTCCGCGAAGGCTATAAGGCCCTACTGGAGGGTCGCTACACATATGCAGAGATTTATTACGATCAGGCGATTGAGCGACACGAGGGACACGCATTCTGGTCTCGTATCGACAATTTTATTGAGTGGGAGCGTAAACCAGATAAGGGCGAACGAAAGAAAGTGGATGGAAAGAACGAAAGCTCCACCACTGCGCCACCCTCACGAGATGAACAGCAATCCTCATCCCAACAAGAACAAGAAGAAAAGAAGGAAGAAGATGATGTAATAAAACCCACAGATGAAGAAATGAGTGATGGAGAAGGAAAAGAAATGGAGGAACAATCTAATGTACTGGAATTCCCCTTAGACGGTCGTCTGATCACTGTATTGGAGTATCTGCAACTCCGTGCGGATATTGCGGATTCCTATATGCTTGCCGGTCGACTGGAAGAAGCAGCTCCACATGTGGATTATATTTCCATCCATACAGAGGCAGCAATGCGGTGTCTGCAAATCGCCCGAGATAAAGCCGCCGGAGAGGAAAATAATGGCGGTAATGCAAATCCACTGGATAATTTGAATGCGGGTGGTAATCAACGCCGTCCACGGTTAGGGATGATGACGGAAGACCCTGAACGGGATTCTATTCTTGATTGTCTCGATCAACACCTGCGACTTCATTGGGTTTCCTCCACGGCGAATGGTGTTTATATTGCCTTTGAACGCTTCCGTGGTGGACAAGGTGAGAAGAAACGTAAGAAGGAATTGGATGCCGCCGTTCTCACATGTTTACGTGTGGAAGAGGCGTTATTTAATTTCGCCAGACGCCGTGCAAAGAGTTTAACAAATGCTGTTGTATTAAGTTTCCTGGAGGCTCTTATTGAAGACTTGGACGCCGACTCCTCCTGCAGTTCTGAACCAGAAGAACGTAATTCCAAACGCACAAAGAGTAAGAATAAACTCCGCGGTGGATCCGTTGATGAGACTCCGAATAAAGGTAATAACACCAGTGTGTCGAATAACAAATCTATGGGAAATCGCAGTATGGCGGATGCCTCTGTGATGGAGCCAAAAGAAGCCGTTAATCCAATGATCATTCGTCTACAAATTCTCCCCGATCGTAAAATGATGTGCCGAAGTGTACCGGCCCCTCAACAGGGAGCGGCATTACGACACGTGCCGTGGATGGATGAAGAGATCCGCCGCGTGGTGCCGGGAACAAATTATCATCTTGAGATTCAATGCGGTATGGTGGATGATAAACGAAAGAAACAACTCCAAAAGAGGGCTTTAAAGTTTATTGTTCAAACCAAATGCGATTATAATGATCGTGTCCTGTTGGGAAAGAGTTTTGATGAGGAGAATGCTCTTTTACTTTTCCCTGTTTTGTTAATTCAGGCGGATGTGCAGTTGGAGCTCGGCGCGGCGACGAAAGGCATTCAGGCACTTGATTTGGTGGACAAACTGGCGACGCAGTTGTATGGAATGGAGTCGTTGGAGCGGCAGAGTCTCATGCGGCGGGTGACGGAGTGCCGTAAACGCGGTGGAGCTCTCTTTATGATGTTTGAGGATTAGGTTTTGAAGTCACTGTTGTTGTTTTTCTTTCTTTGTGTCTGTTTTTGTGTGTGTTTTTTTCTCTTTTTCTTTTCTTTTTTTTTTTTTAATGTGCTCTTGAAATAATAATAATAATAATACTTAAAAAAAAGAAAATGTCTCTCCCCGTGTTGTTGCGATTGCGTCTATTTGTGTCTATCAGTCTGGGTGTCCATATATATATATATATATATATATGGGTGTATGTATGTAAATGTCTCTCTGCCTCTCTGTATATATATATATATATATATAGACAAGGTAGAGAGAGAAGGGGAGAGAAAAAGGATAAAAAAGAAGGAAAAGACTACTTAAAATATCATGTACGAAAACTGTACGAAAGTGAACGACTGTATAGTATTGGAGAATAAAAAAAAAGGAAAAAAAAAAAGCATTCTCATGTATGTAATATAAAATGTAATGTCAATGTATGTATGTATGTATGAAAAAAAAAAAGGAAAGAAAAATAAATGGAATACCAATTTATAAAGAAAAATAGTTTAGTTCTTCACTGGAAATTGCTTCATTTACTAACACACACAGATATATATATATATATATATATATATAT
>NW_021639878.1:166296-166627 GCF_002087225.1 Trypanosoma theileri
TATATATATATATATATATATATGAATGTATGTAAATCTATTATGATTCTTGGATTGACCCATATGTTGTGCTTTTATTCTTTTCTCTTATTTCGCTTATTCTACTTATTGTTTTTCTTATTATTGTTGTTGTTATTATTAGGAATGCCTCTTGAGAAGAGAGAAAATAGAAGAAAGAAAAGGAAAAATA
The DNA here is from genome assembly GCF_002087225.1 of Trypanosoma theileri. Classification (NCBI taxonomy): domain Eukaryota; phylum Euglenozoa; class Kinetoplastea; order Trypanosomatida; family Trypanosomatidae; genus Trypanosoma; species Trypanosoma theileri. The sequence goes on from NW_021639878.1 coordinate 166,487, forward strand.
TCAACGCGAATGAAAGAAGAAAAGAAGAAAAAAAAAAGAAAAAAATAGCGCCCGATCGTGATGGAACATCGAAGAAAGTTATTGGAAATAGATTTAATATAAACAAAGTCGATTCTAACACAGTTGTTGTTTTTTTTTTTT
>NW_021639878.1:168592-172073 GCF_002087225.1 Trypanosoma theileri
ATAATAAATATAAATATAATTATATGGATAATGTGGATGGCTTTCGAAAGGAGTTATTAATGGAGATGCCACCATTACTGCACTTCCGCACGGTGCCATTTCCCAACAATGGTCCCTCCGCCGTTGAAAGACGAGAGAAACTCCTCTCACAATTCCCAACAAATACTCTTCATAATATTAATAACAATATAAATAATAATAATAATAATAATAATAATAATAATAAATATAATGATAAATATAATAAAGATATGAATATGAATATAAATACAATTCCTCTCTCTATTCCTTCCACACTGCAGAGATATGCACAACATCCACAGACATCTGGGAAAACAGCCACAACGCAGACAGATCATACATTACTCCTCTCCTTATTACTATCCCCCGACGTGATGGAAACAACAACAACAACAGAAGAAGAAGAAGAAAGAGAAGGAATAATAAATAGAAGAAGAAAAAGAAGAATATCATCTAATCTCCTCAACGCATTGAAATCTATTTCCAATTCTTCAATAGCCACACAAACAACAGAGAAAGAGAAAAAGATTACACGGGCCACTTCCACTTCTCCTATGAAATGTATAGAGACAGCCATCAACACGGAGTTTACCGTGGATGATTGGTATAAGCAAGAAACACTATGCCAACAACAATCCAATCGTATAGAAAGACTTGAAAGAGAACGTGTGGGAATGGAAATAACGATTGCCTCTGCTCAACAATACATTCATCAATATAAACAACAACAACAACACTTCTTTCTACAACAACAAGAAAAGATATATACAAATATAAAAGAAGAACTTATACAAGAAACAGAAAGACGAGAACGGGCATTATGGATACAAGAGGAAAATGAAACGAGATCTCTTTTACATACATTATGGAGGACTTGGCAATGGACCAATTCACACATACGAGAAGCAAAGAGAGAAGAAGAAGAAATTCTTCAACAGGCACATTATATATGGAAACAAGAACAAACTCAACATATATGGAATCTTATTAAGGCAGAGACCACACATCGGGATACTTTACAAGCATTGGAACAGCAATCAATAGATCTTCTTCAAGAGACTTTTACATTTGCAGAGAATTGTCGTCGGGCCGCTTCTCAGACCGCCGCTATCGCAATAGCCTCACAGCGGGAAACGGAAAATCAATTAAAAGAGGCATTACAACGGGAGAAGGAATTACGATTGCAGTATTTACATGTGTTGAGATTACCCACAACGACTATAGTCAATCGACATTCACTTCATGGGAGAAGTGAAGAAGAAAAAGAGAGAGAAGAAGAAGAAAGGGAAAGAGAGATGCCTGTACATGTGCGATTTGCCCGGGCTCACAGAGAAGCACTTAATACCGTTAGTACACAACGTATTCAATTGTCCACACAAACACGTGTTCTTTGATAATATATATATATATATATATATATATATATAAACAGACAGTGATTATGAGTTTTTTTTTTGGTTTTTTTTTTTTTTTTGGTTTTTGTAGATACATCAGTAATATATATCTATACATATGTATATGGATATCTTTATGGATGTTTTCTTTACTAGATGGAATATGTTATCATGATTTTTTTTTATTGTTTCTTGTTTTTCTCTTTGTTTTCCAACTTGTTTTTTTTTCCTTTTTCTTGTTTCTCTCTCTCTTTATAATGTGTATATGGAGAATAATAGATATAGATTCATTACGTGGTTGGTTAAACGTAAATCCATAGAAGAAAAAGAAAAAATAAAAAATAAAACAGAAGTCAACATTAGAAACAACAAAGCAGGAAAGAAAAAAAAAAAAAAAAACGAAAAACAACAACACTGTCTGAGTCTTAATTCTCCTTTTTCCTTCTTTAAAAGTGAATAGTGATACTGTTTGTGTGCCTGTTATTATTATTATTATTATTATTATTATTATTATTATTTCTTTTACTGTTAACACTGAGAGAGAGAAAAAAAAAAAAGATTTGTTAATGACTGTATTATTAGGCATCCAGCAAGTAGATCCATGGCTGCAGTTCAATCCACATATTCTCTCTGGTTATCGTCCACGCATGTCTACTCGTGCCGCCTTACGTTCCTTCTTTACTTGGCATAATGAATCTCTTAACATTTGGACTCATGCAATAGCGGCACTCTTTGTGCTTTACTTGACTCTTTATCCTCCCCGTGTAGATCCCACTACTTCATTTAGTGTTAATAATAATAATAATAATAATAATAATCATATTAATATTAATAATAATATAAATGATGTTAGTCTGGTAGGGGCTCCTCATTATCATAGACCGCAGCATATATATGAAACGGGTTGGATCTTAAGTTCTAATCCCACTATTGTTTTTCAATCAACATGTGTGATTTTACTTTTCATATTTCTCTGCAGTGTCAGTTATCATCTTTTTATGCCTTGTGTGCGTTCAGAAACTTCTTATAGACGTTTAATGAATTGTGATGTATTAGGAGTCATTACATCTATTACTGGTACTTCCTGGAGTTTTCTTTATCATGGAAATGCCTGTAGTTTAGATTGGAATTTCCATTCAGGTGTACTCCTCTCTTTACTATTAATTTCCTTTCTGCTGGTGACGTATAGTGTGATCTTTGCTGTTCAATGCGGGGCAAAAGGACGAGCAAAGGCGATTGGATTTCATTTATTTCTTCGACTGGGTTTAATGCTGTGGATAGAAGTGCCAAAGGTCCAATCGCAGGGATATCATCAGGCAGTTAATTATCATGTGTTGAGTTATATCTTTATAATGATTGGAGGGATTGTGAATGCCCTACGCTTTCCAGAGAAATATATGCGGCATATACCACGACCATCATCCTTATCTTTATTATTATCAACAACAACAACAACAGGAGGAGAAAGAGAAGAAGGAGAAGGAGGAATAGTATTAAATTCACGAACAGAGGAGGGAGAAAAGAATGGAACTCTTTTAAAACATACAGAAGGAAAGACAAGTGATATGATGATAACGATGATGATGACACGTTTTTGGCGTTGGTTTGGATTTTATGTGATCTCCGGTGAAGAGATTGATTATGCGTGGAATAGTCATAATTTGTGGCATTACTGTGTGATTTTAAGTGCGACATCTATGCTGTTGTCTTGCTATTATGATTTGGAAGAGTTTGAATTGGCAAGGTGTTGAGGTATAGAGTATACATTATTTATTTATTTATTTCTTTTTTCTTTCTTTCTTTCTTTCTTTCTTTCAGTGTTTCTGTATATATAAATATATAAATATTGGTATATGTATTGTTGTGGGTCTTCTGTTCTCTTTATGTAATATGATTATCATTATGATAATGATAATAATGATTTCTCTTTTCTCACTTTATATATTTGAACTGCTATTATTTCTATTTCTGTGAGCCATATATATATATATAGTCATTAACTGTATACAGAAGAGTGGTCATTAACAATAGATAGATAGATAGATAAAAGAAACGAAAAGAAAAAA
>NW_021639878.1:172197-179215 GCF_002087225.1 Trypanosoma theileri
ATATATATATATATATATATATATATATATATATAAATATCGAAAGAAAAGACGAGCTCATGTTAACAGCCATTCCTCCTACTCCTACTCCTACTAATACTATTACGACGAATATGAATATGCCTACAGCATTGCCCCCATCAGGGCCGATATCCGCATCTGATCGACTGCAAGATGCGAAACGACGGTTTGCCTCCATGGATGGATTTTCTCTTCTCCGCAGTGCAGGGAACTCATCCCCAACACCCCGTTTTGCCTCTCCACATACACCGAATCCCTATCATACCATTAGCAGCAGTAATAGTAATCTTTCCACTAAACAACAATACCAACACCATCAACAACAACAACAGCAACAACAAGAACAACAAAAGGGAAGAAGTAAAGGATTACAAATTGCTGGACTCTCTAGTATACATCATCCACATGTACGAGATTCCGAAACCAATAGTCTCTTAACATGGACGTTATTGAATTCCCCTTCTCGCGCTACACCTATTCATGCAGTGAAGCCAACTTCAACCACTACTACAACTACTACGAATACGAATACCACAACAGGGAGAATACGAACAGGAATCATTTCAACAGATCCACAGCCAATATCTGCAGGCGTTCTTATCCCCTCCTCTTCCCGCACAAGAGCATCTTCTTTTACGCCTATTAGTGTGAATACTGCTGGTGTTGCTGGTATTGCTGGTGATGTGCATAGTAAGAAGAATGATTCTCCATCGCTACCATCATGTATGATACTGCAGAGTAGTAGAAGTGGTAGTAGTGATGAATTCGCTGTTCTTCCTTCATCTGACGATCAAAATAATAATAATAATAATAATAATAATAATAATAATAATAATACTCATAAGGGTCCTTATGTGAGTGATGTAGCCTTATATGAGACCTATAAACAGTACTGTAAAGAACAACGTGAAGAAGCACAAAAGAAAGAGGAGGAATACCGTCGTCGATGTAATGTAGCACGTGAAGAGTTAATGCGATTTGTATCTCGTGCCGCTCAGTTAAGTAGTTCAATAGAATTACAACGGAGAATATACACACAAGCCATGCAACAACCACTTCATATCGTTACTGGAGAGAAATGGGGAATGATGGGAATAACAGAAGAAGTTGCTATTCCACAGAAGTTATCATTTTTCCCAAAACTCATCACTCCAGGAAAAACAATCACAACAACAACAACAACAACAGGAGGAAGAGGAGGAGCAGTTGTAGCACCTTTATCACCATTAGATGTTAATATTGAGCATAACACTGCGGTACCAGGCATTGGTGAAAGTAGAAATAATAACAATAACAATAATAATATCAATATGAATATGAATAATAATACTGCTGGTGGTGCTCAAATTGCATTATCACTGCTAAAGTCAAGGTTTGCTGCGGGATCTCTCTTGTCTGGTGATGTGATAGACACGAGGTTCTCTGGACAGACGGCTATGAAGAGAGGAATACCAACCCAAGTTAATACACCACCTTTAGAGACATTAAAAGTGGGGAATGGAATACATGTGAATAACACAAAAGCAACAACAGCTCAGAGTGGCAATAATCATAATAATAACAATAATAGTAATAATCTGAATAACGTTAATGACTCTATAGAGGAGGATATGGGAGGATTAGGAGCACCGCGTATACCTTCATCCTCTGCTATTACCGCTACTGTAGATTATACCGATAGTAATACCGGAAATGACACAAATATGTTTATGCGTGATAAATCTACAGGAACAGTGGTGTACAATAGCCGTTTATCTCACAATCGTCAAACTAAGAGAGATCGCCACAGTTCCTTACATCATCATCATCATCATCATCATCATAATAATATTGCTACTTCCTCTGAAGGGCCATTAGAACCATCGACAGTCTCCCCCACCGGGACGGATCATGAACGGGAGGAACAACAAAAAGCCCTTCAACTCCTTTCACTTGTTCGTCTCTTACGCCGACAGACGGAGGATCTCACAATGCAACTTCTCCACGCCACTGGGGAATGGGGATGTTGGGAGAATGCAGAGAAATCACGGAATAGTATCTACTGCGGTCTATTTCTCACACCAGAGATGGCAGCACGTGTGGAGGAAGAAGAGAGGGAAGCGGAATGTCGTCTCGCACAACTAACAGCAGCAATCAAAACAACAACAACACCAAGAGGAAGAAGAATCATAGAAGAAGAAGAAAGAGAAAGAGAAAGAGAACAGAAAGGGAAATCGCAGTCCATGCTGGAAACATTATTACTGCATTGTCCATTTAAACGTAAACTACCACCGCCACCACCAGTCTCTGTGCAGCTGGAAATGTCTGCATTGCGTGGACATCACATGATGGCGCATGGAAAGTCCCCATCTCGACAAGCGTATCATCATCATCACGAAGAAGAACGAGAAGGAAAAGGAAAAGGAAAAGAAGAAGAAGAAAAGAAAAATAACAAAGATACCATACACGAAGATAATGAAGAGGAGATGATGACAAGGAAAGAGAAGAAGAGGAACAAGAAGGAGAGAATGGATAAGAGAATAAAAGATGCAGAAGAAGAAGAAGGAGGAGAAAGAGAAGGATACAGCAAGTCCTCCTGGTGGCCACAACTTCAGAAACTTCTTTTGCCAGAGAGTACAGAGAACACACTTCTCGTGGATCCAAAGAAAGAGGAAAAACAACAACAACAACAACAACAATGCGAAGTGGATCATCCTTCACATCTTCCATCAACTCCCGCAACAAAAACAATACGAAGAACAACTGAAAAGAAAATGGGAAATACAGAAAACCCCTCATTAGATCCGGTGAAATCCCTAAGCGGATCTGGTGGGATTCAACCACGAAAATTTTGTCTCACTCTATCATCATCATCATCTTCTTCATCTTCTTCTTCAACGACGAGTTATTCTTCTAATGAGTCTAGTAATGAGGATGATGGGGACGAAGAGAGTACTAATAGTAATAGTAGTAGTAGTAGCTATACAAGCTCTTCCACCTATAGTTCTGAGATAGAGGCAGGAGAGAAGCATCATCTCAACAAGGAGGGAAAGGAAACAAAACCAGAAGAAGAAAAAACGAGTGAAGAAGTCCTACAAGATTCTCCTTTACCATCTAAACCACCCAGTGAAGGAGGAAATCCAAAGGAAGAAGAATTATTATTTTCTGCGAGATCATTAGATGATGAACCACGTCAGGTCTCTGGTTCCTCCGATAATACGGCTATTTGGCCAGTCTTTCATGCTGAGGAGGTCTGTTTGGGGAATCCATGTAGAGATAATAAGAAGTCTAATGTTAACAAGAAGAATATAATAAAGCGTGTGTTTGGATTCTTCTCTCATGGAATATGCAGCCGAAGCAGTGGGAAAGGGGCAGTAGCGGAAAAGAAAAGATCACAAGAAGGAAAGAAAAAATAAACAGATGTGAAGAAGAAAAAAACAATATATAGAATGAGTGAGTATTGACTTTTTTTTTTATTTCTTCTTCTTTCCTTCTTTCCTTTCTTTCCTTATTTTGGTTATGCACTTGTCTTCTCACTCCATTCTTTTTTTACATATTTTACACGGTATGTGTATATGTGTGTATGTGTGTACGTATTAGTAGTATTATTATTAAGTAGTGATGTTTTTTTTTTTTGTTTTTTTTTTTTTGCTTTTCTTTGTGATTTTCTTGCGGGTAATAAAATGACGAAATATCGTATTATGTGCCTATTTTTATTTTCTCCTTTGCCTAATCCTTAATATATATTTATCTATATATATATAGGAATGGAGAAGTATGGCTTAACTTTCTTTTATTATCTTTACACGTATGTCTGTATTAAATGAAAGTGTGTATCTCTCTCACTCTCTAAAATGTAAATTGTCGTTCTTTCTTCTTTTTTCCTTTCTTTTCTTCTTTTCTTTTCTTCTTTATCAATACAAATAAACAATTATTATTATTATTATTATTATTATTATTATTATTATTACTATTATAATAGTGGATAAAATAACTGCGCGATAGCACAGCCAAAGGAAAAAAATAAAAAAGACACACGGAACTCTACTGGTGTTGGTGAAGTCTTCACAAAACACATCACAACAACCAACCCGGAAGAAGAAGAAAAAAGAGAAAAAAAAGAAAAGAAAATTTAAGAAAAAGGCAAAAAAAAAAGAATAAAAAGAATATAAAGAAAAGAGAGAGAGAGAAACGATACATTTGGGAGAGCAATAACGGAAACCAAGTGAAAACTCTCAGAAGGGAAAGACAGTAAAATTCTTTTAGGAAAGAAAAAAGAAGGAAAGGAAAGATTGAGAACCTTTCTTTCTTTCTTTCTCTCTTTGTGTGAGTGTGAGTATTCATTATCCGTGAAATCTCAAAGTATTCAATAGCAGCAGAAGAAGAAGAAGAAAAAAAAAAAGGAGCAATAAATATCAAAGTAACTCTCGACATACGGAGAAGGTTGAAAACTTAACGTGAACCAAAGAAAAGAAAAGAAAAAAGGAAAAAAAAAAAGAAAACACAACCAAATAAATAAGAAAAAAATACACATACAAAGAAGAAAGAAAACAAAAAGGTAAAAAAAAGGAAGGAAGAAAAAAAAAAGAGGAGTGAAAGGGGAAGTAGAAAAAGTAAGTAGGATATCTGTTGCCTAATGAGTTTATTTACTTTTGACCCTCTCACCACCAGCAGCGGTTGCGGGATTGTTGGAAATGAAACGAGCGCCAGCAGTGAAAGCCGCAATGAAGTTCCATTATTTCAAAGAGCAGATTGGTCTCTCAACAACTTGGATGGCATGGATAATGAGGATAAACATTTGGTGAATCCCATATTAAAGGATGAACACACATTAATGTATGAGGATCAACCGATATTTGATTCGAGATTAGGACCACAAGCCGAATCCATTCCACCAGAAGGAGAAGAAGAAAAAGAAAAACAACAACAACACGATAAACAAGAAAAACGGTATCCAGTTCCATCTCATCAAAGGGGAGAAGAAGAAGAGAGAATGATAGAGGGAAAAGATGTTTCTTGTTTAGATGAGGGTAAATGGTTGTGTGATCCAACTTCATCCTTCATGACTCCAGGAGCTGCGGGTGGTTTAACCACACCACCGGATTCCACTCCCACTACTCCTATTAATATGATGAATATTAACAAAACTCCCGTTGTGAATGATCCTCCACGACTCACCGCACGCAATAATGTCTATCTCAGTGAACTTCCATCCCATTGGAATACCGATAGACTACGTAGTGTGTGTCTCACCTTTGGTGGAGTGGTCTCCGCGAAGGTGGTACATGATCCTACCACGAATCGTTCTCGTGAATATGGATTTGTGATGTTTGAAACGGAGGAACAGGCGGCTTTATGTGTAAAGACTTTAAATAACCGCCCAGTGGAGGGTCGTATTCTCACTTGTCGTTTAGCACATGAAAGAGCTATGCCTTCCTTTGCGCATATGGACAGGGCGGCGTGGAGTTCTTCTTCTAATACCACCACCGCAGCGGCCTCTCCACAACTCACAGGATTAACGGAAGAAGATCTTTTATTACAGCAGCAACAACAACAACAACAGCAGAAGAATGGAGCGGATGGGGTTTCACATCCGGATGGATCTTCTTTAAATGAGGAAACGACATTACAGAGGTTTACACCTTTGGGATGCAATCTTGATCAACGGGGAGGTGTGGCTACTGTGCAAAGAAGTCGGAATGTCTTTATTCAAGGATTACCCTTACATTGGAATACGGATAAATTACGAAGTTTATGTGGTACGTGTGGAAAGGTTCAATTAGCCAAAGTGGTTCGTGATGCCACGACGAGTCAATCCTGTGGACATGGATTTGTACTCTTTGAGACGGATGAACAGGCTTTAACATGTGTAGAGAGACTCAGTGGATTTACAACAGAAGGAAAAACATTAATTTGTCGATTGGCTCGTGAAAAGCGAAGTTCACCATCGCAATTGCAATTGCAATTCACCACGGGTAATCCCACACCGTCTTCACCGCCGCTGAATATTCCCCCAGGCGGCTGCACTTCCACCACAACTCCCACAAGTACACCCACACAATGTGGAAAAGATGCCAACACCGTTGGAATGAGTCCAGACTACGCCACTGCTATTCTCCAACAACAACAACAACAACAGCAGAGTATTATCTCACCTGTAAATCCTTCCTTTTTAAGTAATGCCGCGTTAGTAGGGGGACCACTCCCACCCGGAGCTCTTTTACCACGAATGCCGCCCGTCGGAACCCCAACCGCGGCTATTATTCCAAATACGATGATGGCCCCTGGTGGGATACCGGATCTGGAGTATCGAATAGCAGCCATGCCAAACTTTGGAAATACATATTTTATTACGACTCTTCCCTACCAGACAATGGGATTGGGACAAGTGATGGAACCTATAGTGACAACAACAACAACAACAACAACAGCAGCAGCAGCAGCAGCAGCAGCAACAACAGCAGCAATAGCAACAGCAACAGCAACTCCTCCACCTTGTGGAAAACCAGAAATGATGCGGTGCTTTCCCGGTAGGTCTTGACCGTCTGTAGTTTTTTTGTTTCTTTCTTTGTTTATTTATTTATTTTATTTTATTTTATTTTTACTCTTCTTACTTGGTTGAGGTTTTGACCTTGAGTTTCCTCCATTTTTCACGATATCTTTTCTTTGTTTTCCCCTTTATTATTATTATTATTATTATTATTATTATTATTATTATTATTTTGGTATGGACGGGGCCAAAGAGATTTTTTTTTTTTTCTTTCTTTCAACTTTCTTGCTTTGCGCATAGCGCATTTTTTTTTTCCTTTTTTTCCCTGTTTTCTTTTTTTTTTTTACCCTTTTTGGTTATTATGATCATTTTATTACTCTACTAGTTTATGATTTTTATTTTTCTCCTTTTATTAGTGTGCCTCTGTGATTTGTGTGGGCTTTTTCCTTAAAAAATTCTTCTTTCTTTATTTCTGTTTATTGTTCTGCCGTCATATCCCTCTTTTTTTTCTTGTTTTTTTTTTTTTTT
>NW_021639878.1:182665-183247 GCF_002087225.1 Trypanosoma theileri
TATATATATATATATATATATATATACATTTCTGTTAACTTTGGTTTTACGGACTCTACGGTGATGGACTCTTCTCCGCATATTTATGCTCTCCCACCGCCGCATCCCTTCTCTCCCGTGAAGAGGACAGTCACTAAACACCGACTCACCATCAGTTCTATTCCCATCACGCCTATTAGTCCTACGAATATCACTACACCGACGATTGCCGATATGAATATCATGAAAAGGGCAGATACAACGGCTAGTATTAGTAGTAATAGTAGTGATCCTCATCATTCTCATTCTCAACAACAATCTGAACAACATGCGGCCGTAATAGTAGAAGATCATTCGGAGGTGGATCCGGTGTGTGATCGAATTATTCTTCGCACGGAGGCCCCAGCGGGTGGGAATGTCCTCTCTGGAGATAATTTCAAATCTCTTCTCTACACAGGCAGTAGTTTTGGTAGTCATCTCAATAGTAATAGTAGTATTGACAGTCTATATGGTCCAATGGGTAATATATATGATGATACGGGGGAATATGTCCGCTTCAGTCTTAGCCCACGCAATAATAATAATAATAATAATAATAATAAT
>NW_021639878.1:183748-184241 GCF_002087225.1 Trypanosoma theileri
AATAAAAGATATATATATATATATATATATATATATGAGTGCTGTATGTAATGTTAGTGTTCTTCTCTCTTTTTTTCCCCCTTTAAAGGTCTACATATAGAGACATTTTGTAAGGGTATTTATGGAAAACAGAGAAAAGAAAAAAGAGAGATAACTCCATGATTTTGTTTTTTTTTATGTTTGATTTTTATTTTTATTTTTATTTTTTTATAGTTGGAGTCTTGGCATTTATTTTTATTTATTTTTATTTGCATTTTTATTTTGTGAGCGTTTTGGATGTGATCATTATTTTTTTTTTCCCTCTGTAATCTTTATTAGTTGTGTCTAATGATAACCATCAATGTATTATTCTTTTCGATCTCTTCTTCCTTATATTCATTAAGTTTCCTGTTATCCTCCCCACCCCCACGCCCTTCTCCCTTCTCTTGTTGAGATCAGGCGAATATCACTGGTAAGAGAGTCATGTTACTCCAAATAATAATAATAATAATAA
>NW_021639878.1:184831-191938 GCF_002087225.1 Trypanosoma theileri
TATATATATATATATATATATATATATATATATATATATATATATATATATATATATCCCAGACTTTCTGTTATTATTGAGTCTGTGTGAATATTATGTTAGTGATAATAACCCCTTTCCCCTAGAAAAGGGTTCATCATGTTAATTAAATCAATAAACTCCTCTTTTCTTTCTTTTCTTGTTATTTCTCTGTATAAGAAAAATAAGACACCATCACGTTGAAGAAACACATGAAGAAGGGAGAAAGACAGCAGAAAATAATAATAATAATAATAATAATAGTGATAATCCTCTGGAATTGAGGGAAGATTGTTTTATTTATGATCGCCGTTATGTTCTCAACTCGCTTCTCTGTGCATTGCGGTATTTGGCCCACGATGGAGATGCCACTCGTGCGAGATTAGAAATAGAATCTATGTTCAATAATGTTTGCGAGGCCCATTGGCAGCGTCTACCACAGATGAAACCTTCTTCTTCTTCTTCTCATTCTTCTTATTATTATTCTTATTCTTATTCTTATTATAATAATAATTGTACAGATGAGAAGAAAAGTGAGGAAGAGAGGATGTTGATATTTCTTCATAATTTGTCTGGTCTCTCTCACAGTGAGAGTGAATGGGAAGAGACGGCGTTATTACCATCTACATTACTGTATATAGTTTATTACTTAGTATGTAGACAATGCCCTCTAATTAGAGAAGAAGAAGAAGAAATGAACTCTACACACAGTCGATGGGTTTATCTCTTCTTTTTTCATCAACAACAACTGCAAAACACACCAGTGAGAAGAACACGAAATATACCTTTTACAACAACAACAACTACTACTACCAATAATAATAATAATAATGATAATAATAATAATCATCATACTAATAGTATGAATAGTAATAGTAATAACGATGAACGTAAAATATCTTTGTTGATCCTTCGCCAACGTTTGACGGAATTTCTCTCTCATTTCTACAGTCAACAACATTCCACACGTATTCTCAAGTTTGTCGATGCCTATCATGCCTGGTTAATGCGGGATTATCATTCAGTTCTCAACAATTCTTATCAACAAGAAGAAAAAGAAAGAGAAAAAAAAAGAGAAGAAAAAGAAGAGGAATATCTGCAGGAAACTTCATCATGTGTACAAACATCATCTCTACTCATGTGGATTGTTTATCGAGTTTCTTGGTTTATGCATGCCTGTGCACTTATCGCAACAAGGAATATTGTCCATGCCGCCGTAAGAGATGAGATGGAAAAGAATATACATTTGAGAAACTTCAACGTTGAAGAACTGCAGATGAATAGAATGAACGTTCATTTAAATTCTTACTTGGATTCATCATTATCTTTATTAAAAACAGGAGAAGTATCATTAACACTATCTCAACAAACAACACCATCTTTACTAGAACGCATTTACAATATCTTCAAAGAGGAACTCTTTCATAAGAAGAAAACCCATCATCATAATCATAATGATAACAATAATGATATCAGCAAGAACACGAATGAGAATATGTACATGGGTGATAAATCTCAGGAGATTGAGGAAAAGGATAAGAGTTCTATCGTATCTAGTTCTTTTTCTTTTTCTTCTTCTTTGAACTCATGGCAAGATGTATTTCTATTTGGATTGCGTGTTTGGCTGCGGGCTAAACAATACACAGATGCGGGAAGTATGTATACATCCAGAGATCTTCTCTTACACAGTATGGAGAATCTCTACAAGAAGAAGGATTACTTTTTCCTCACATTGTCTACACCTCCTCATACAAATGGGAGTAGTGAAGTCAATATGTTTAAAAAGGGAATAGATATGAAAGTTCGTCTCTTATCATTTCAATGGCTTCAACAGTTATTTTTTGTAAATTGTGCGGCTCTTGCAGATACCACAACTTTATTCTCTTTTCTACAAGAATTAGAACGACCCTTATCTCTTATGGAGGTATTTTATATTGCCTCTTGTCCAACACTTGCGGCTGGTGGAGTTCATTCTTCCATACTCACATCCTATACTCTCTTTTTTAATGAGATGCGATCTTCACATGGGATGTTAAACATAATGATGGACACTTTAGACTATTTACCACTTCCTGTACAAATACAATTATTAGGTCATTCTATTTGGCAACAACGAAGAGTACTTTTACATGAATTACCACGATCTCAGGAAGAAGGTATTATTTATAGTGAACGTCGTTTATTCGTACAGTGGGAGTTATTACGTCTTTGCGAGGTAATTGTTCATCGTGTATGTGGATTATTTGGATCATTAGAGTTATCATTTACAGACTTTGCTCCTCATCGTATTCTCTTTGATGCTATTACGATTGCCTGTGATGTGCAGGAGGATATGCTTAGAGGTGCTGCAGAACCAATAAGAGAAGTTCTCTCCTCTTCATCATCATTCTCCTCCTCCTCCTCCATGAGTTCTTCCTCTTTTCACAGCAGTAATAATAATAATAATAATAATAATAATAATAATAATAATAATAATAATAATAATAAGAGGAAGAGGAGGATGAAGAAGATGATGATAAGAAGAAGAAGTAATAGTGAAAGTGAAAGTAGAAATGGTTTGGGAACGATTGGGAGATCAGAGGAAGTTCCTATATTTTCTAATGCTCCTATGGAAGACAATGAGACATCTCTAACTAAATCCCCAGATAACATGGCCACACCATATTTGTTAAATAGACAATATGAGAATCATGATAATCATAATAATAATAGTAATAATGATAGTGATAATGAGAGTAATAGTTGGTTGGCTGTGAATTTTGCCTCCAGAACACATCCTCAATCTTCACAAGATAATTCTATCAATACATCCTCCTTATCTAGTATAGATACGATTTGCACAACTACACCACAGGAACTCTATTGGTTTGCCCATAATAGTACCATACAGTGGATGAGTCTTCTTGAACAGCATTATCCACATTTGCCTCTCTCTTTACAAATATGTCGTATGCGAATAGCGGCAGCGGCTTTTGATAAATCCACATTACGATTAGCACGAGAATTATTGAAAACATTTCATCATAATGCTTTAGCAAAAGCCCATAGTGCGATGGCACTCTTTGCAAGTCTTCATATTGTACATGCAGAGCGATGTATTCGTGAGGCACTTCAGCAGTATCCACACTCTGTGGAAATACAACGTCTTCAACGGGTTATTTGTGGTAATGAGGGTATTATAGAAAATATGAGAAGAGATGCTAAACATGAACAAGAAGATACAGCACGAATGAAATTATTAAAAGAAAAGATTCATCCTATTTATATTTACCGTTATCGTGGAGTTCTTCCTTTACAATATGCTATTTCCAGACATAAAGGTATTTTACCCTATATCTCTTTATCTCTTATATTTCTATGTACTCTCTTTTTGGGATTGAGTCTTTTATTACATATAAGAGATAGTCAATCGACAGATCTCGATTATAATGATAAATCCAATATCTGGGATAGTAATAGTAAAAGTGAGAGTACTAGTAGTAGTAGTAGTAGTGTTAAGAATAATAATAATAACAGAGATACTGCAGAGTATAGATGGTCTTTTAAATTACCATTTGTTTTACCAATATATTTAGGGTTTGGTATCTTGATTTACGGTATATGTGCAGCATTAATAGTTCCTTTCTTTGTAGAGAAAAATAAGCAGAAAGAAAAGGATAAAAGTAGATGGGAAATTATATCAAGATTTCTTCGAATTCTTATGTATAATGCATGTCTTGTTAATGATGTTTCTAATCGATTTGTTTTTTGTTTACGTGGTTTGCCTTTAATAAATTTTGTGATTGTATGCCAACTTGTTGTGAGTAATGCGATTCGAATGAATCATCATACCAAAGAAGAGTCTTCTTGTAATGATGATATTAATAATAATAATAATAATAATAATAATAATAATAATAATAATAATAATAATAATAATAATAATAATAATAATAATAATAATGAATGTGATCGTATCTTTACAGAATGGAGTATACTTTCATTACTTATGATTCTATTCATACTTGTAATGAATATTCTTTTTTATGGACGTATTTGGCGATTATTACGTAGCTATGATATTATAAAAGGAGCACTTCCAACGTTTATCACAGTATTTCTTATGGATTTTATTTTTTTTATTATAAATTTTCCTTTTTTATTCTTTTCATCTGTGTTGTTGGAGCCTTTTCTATTTCTTATCATGATCCTTTTCAGTATTCCAACATTTTTACCGCTGAGAATGGAGATGTTGGTCCTATGTGAACATTACCCAACTATTCCAGATGATGAATGGTTGGCCCCACAGGCATTAAACCAAAATGGAGATCATTCAATAACCTCTACTACTACCACTAGTAGTAGTACTAATAATAATAATAATAATAATAATAATAATAATAATAATAATAATAATAATAATTCTCTTTTTTGTATTGAAATGAGATTAAAATTATGTAAACAACTTTTAAAAAGTTTACCACCATTACATTGGTTACGAAAACAAAGGCATGATTGTCCAATTCTCTGTGCACATCTCTTGTCTAAACCACATTTAACATATAATGGGGATTTATCATTTTTTTCTTATCTTATTGCTGTTATTATATGTTCTTTGGCAGGATTAGCATCTCATGGTATTGGATGTTGTCTTTTATTAAATCGTATATTTTACTGGCGAACACATCGGGAGCCTTGGCAAAGTGTATCTGCTATTCAAGTGGCACTTTTACGTGAAACCTGTTTGGCAATATTTCCTGAGATTTCTGAAGTTTCCTCTATGCACAATAGTGAATTAATAGTTAATAATAATAATAATAATAATAATAATAATAATAATAATAATAATAATAAATATCCGATGTCCAGTAATCACATTACATGTATCACTCCAGTTCAAAAGGGGAAAACCATTTCAACAGTCCCATATGGATAAGGTATGAAAGTCTGTTGGCTAACGGATGGAGTGTTTTTTTTTTTTTTAATTAATTATTAATTATTACTTGCGATGATATAATTCTGGTTTTTGTTTTTTGTTTGCTTGTTGTCTCTCTCTCTCTCTTTCTCTCTCTTTGGATGTGTGATGCCTTTGAAGAGTGTGGGTTTGAGTAAGGGTGTGAACTCGTTCGTTATTCTTTTTTTTTATTTTTTATTTTTTTCTTTTATAAATATTTTTGTTTTTGGAGTTCATATTTCACAGTCTGTTCATATGTATATATATATATATATGTGGTTTTATATTCAATAAAAGTGCCTGTCTCTCTTGTTGCTTGAATTTCCCACTATTTCCTCTTTTTTTTCTTTTTTTTTCTTTTCTTTTGTAGAGAAAAAGGTACTCATCTACACACAGTCGACAACCCACATCCCTCAAAGAACTTCTTATGGGCAAAAAACAAAGGACGCGGTTCTCCGCTATTCTTCTTTTCTTCTTCTTACTTGTTCTTCTGTTATGGACAGGATGTCCTGCAGTTGCTCAAACAACTGAGAAGGCTAAGATGTATACCTACGCGATACTCAATTTGCCGTATAATCCCACTGAGTCAATGGCGGTAACCGCATCGAAACGATGTGCACAAAATGGTATGCATCTTGCCATGCCAAATAAACTTGCAAAGGCAGTTGTTATGGAGAAACTCATTTCACAATATGGTCTTCAATCAACTCGAATTCTCTTTGGTGGATATGCTTTGGCCTGCCCCACTTATACTTCGCTGTATTTTCTTGTACCTTCATTTAATTTCTCGGTATATCCTGTGAAGGGTAGCGTAGAAGAGTGTAATGCACTGCTTGGGGTAGGAGAAGGTGTGGAAAAGGTTTGCAGTTTAAACAATACTTCACTGGGAACACCTATTTATCGTTTTGATAATAATAAAACCGTAAAAGACTGTAATGGACCGATTGAAATGGATTATGACCCTGTGAAGCGATACCAGTTAAGTCCTCCGTCGGCTCACAGTCACCCATTATTGGGATGGAGTCTAAAGGAGGGAAAGGGTGGGGAAGTTATGTTTATGTGGGAGAATATCTGTGCTCATGATGATCCATCCTGTAAAGAAGAAGAAGAAGGAGGAGTGTTGACGTCAGTGGAGTACGTTATGTGTGAATGGGAGAGTGAAGTGGGAAAAGAAACCGTCGACTTCCAGGTTGGGAGTTTACCAACCATATACCCGACTGTGGCGACTCGCACAGATGCCCCTAATGACCCTATTCCGACTGAGTCGAATCCATTCGACGATAACTCTGAAAAGAAACATGAACACAATGATGTGTGGATTATTATAGGTGTGGCAGGCTCTTTTTTCTTCTTTATCATTTTAGTGATCATTGTTGTCGCACAGTTTTGCATTGCAAGAAATCATGCTGAAAGAATCATACGCACTGAATCCATGCGTAGCAGTAGTATGTACGGTGGATCTCAGCGAGGAAGCTTTGGTGGGGGCTCTATGTCTTCCAGAAGGGGAAGCTTTGCCAGTAACCCCGGAGGTACCAGCGGTTATCTCTACCAAAAACAAGGATCAAGTCGAGGAAGTTTTAATGGAGCTCCCATGTCTCGACAAGGAAGTTTTAATGGAGCTCCCATGTCTCGACAAGGAAGTTTTAATGGTAATCCCATGCAACGACAGGGAAGTTACAATGGGAACTTATCTCGACAAGGAAGTTTCAGTGGTTATCCTTCACAACAAGGAAGTTTCAGTGGCTATCCTCCACAGCAAGGGTATGCTGTTCCTTTACAGCGACAAGGAAGCTTCAGTGGTTATCCTTCACAACAAGGAAGTTTCAGTGGTTATCCACCACAGCAAGGGTATGCTCCTCCTTTGCAGCGACAAGGAAGCTTCAATGGTCCTCCCTTGCAACGACGAGTAAGTTTCACTGATGATCCTATACAACGACAAGGAAGTTTCAGTGGTGGTTCATCGAGACAAATGGCCCCGCCTGTTAACAATGCAGCACGTCGAAGGATAAGTAGTGGTGCTAGGTAATATTAAGTAAGTATACTACCCTGTAGTAGTGCATTTGTGATTAAAAGTGCCCTGAAATTTATCTAGAATCCTCTAAAAAAAGTTTTTTTCGGGCACGAAGGGTAATGTTTTTAGAGCAGGTTTTTTTTTT
>NW_021639878.1:192137-195912 GCF_002087225.1 Trypanosoma theileri
AAAAAAAAACCCACAAGCTGCCATTATTATAAATAGAGCGTGCAGAGGAAGCAATAATAGAGACCAGCTAAAGGATCTATAGAGTAAGGAGTCCATATTGAAATATGAACAATACTTCCTTACACCTTATTGGTGGTAAATATAAAAGCATATTTTTTTTTTATTTTATTTTCGTTTTCTCTCTATGGTTTCTAAAATGACTTCATACGCCTGAACTCCTCTCTGAATGCCATATGGGCAATTGTCCATATATTGCTAGAGGAAAAAAAAGAATTTTTTTTTTCCAGTGCTTCTTTTTTTTTCCTTTGTTTCATCGCTATCAATGAGAAACAAGCAGAAAAAAACAAAAACAATAATTTCATTGTTTTCTTGACCTTATTTATTTATTTTTATTTTTTATTTTTTACAAAAATGTGAATACCAGGGGTTTTTTTTTTCTCCATTTCTATCTACTTTTGTTCCTTTTTCTCATAGTTTATAGTATAACTGTAATTGTTTCTTCCTATTGTTGGTATTGAAGGATAAATCAGCATTATCATGTTTTTCCCCCGTTTTTCCTTTCTTTTATTTGTTCTTGTTTTTTTTTTTTGTCACATGTGTCTTTTTTCTCTTTTCCCTTTTCTTCTTTTATTAGCCATTGATAATATACCACGCACAGGGGTAATATATATATATATATATATATATATATTTGATTGTACGTGAAATACAGCCGGTGTGTGTGTGTGTGTGTGTTAGTTTTGGTTCTAAATGTCATTAACTCAAACCTCCACACCTGGGAGAAGTCCCCCCATCTTAACACCACCCACATCCACCGTAATGCCAACTCCAGTCGCCCTACCGCTGCTCCCAGCATTAAAGCAGAAAGCAGCAGCAGCAGCAGCAGCAGCAGCAGCATCAGGAGGAGTAGGAGTAGGAGGAGGAGCGAAAACGAGATATGAACGTATGGGGCGACAGCATGAGAATACTAAAATAGCACCACGACACCATGGCGGGACAACTTTGTTATTTAATGTTCAAGACCCAAAGGGTAATTTAGATTCTGCCTATAATACCATTGGTAATGGTAACACGGTAAGTTTATGTGATTCAGAGGAGATGCGATTGTTAAATTCTATGGGGGGTGGTTATGATCGTGGATTTAAAGAAGCCCCACCAACCACTTCATCCCAAACAATGACACCAATGGGAAGAGGTACAATAACTACTATGGCGAGCTCATCACGTGCACATTCCTTGGCGCAATTAGTCTCATCCGAGGGCGTAAGGAAAGGTGCTATTAACGTATCAAACGAACACTCCTCTCAATGTACAGATATTTCAAAGAGAAATGATCATCAACGTCATCGTCGAAATGGACCTTCACACGAGTTTGATCCTTCCACATACACCGCACTGTTACCCGCAACTGTGAGACTACAAAAGGTAGGAGAGATTCAAAGTAAAGTTGTGACAGGAACAACAGCGAAGGAATTTCTCGCTGAACGTGGTGTTATGAAGTCTGATCGTAATAGTTTAATAAATGGTAACAAAAGAGTTCAAGGAGTTCCAATGCTTGAACTTCGACAATTTGAAACAAGAATGAAGGTACTGAAAGAACGTGGACGTAATGTTCGTCGTCGATGGAAACGGCAAACCTCTATTAGGGCATCAGGAAATAACCGAAATGTTAGAATAGTGGATGAGGATGATGAGAGCAGTTCAGAGTCTGTAGAAGGCTCTGAGAGTTCCACAGATTCAAGTTCAGCAGCGTCAAGGGAGGAAGAACAACTAAAGAAAAGAAAAGAAAATGTAGCGGCAGCTGCTGCACGGCGAGAACGTATTAAATTACTTCAACTCTCTGGTGATAATGCGAGTGATAGGGTACTTTTACGAAAAGAACTAAGGAAAAGTCGAATGGAAGTGGAAAAGGCTCGAAATGGTATTATGACTCCAATGCTCCTTACACAACAACAAGAAGAAAACCTTTTACAAGATAATGAAGATAGGGAAGATAATAATGAAAGTAAGAGTAAAGAGACACATTTACACATGGAAGATGTTTCCTGGGGAGTTGAGAATAGTATATTACCCAACAGAACTCCAACCCTATCATTCCCTAACGATACTGCCACTTATCAAACTTCAGAGAAACGAATGAGTCGAACCTCTACGAGCCAGAGTGAAAATAGACGAGTGAGTGTTCTCTTTCAGGATCTCCTTCGTCGGGCAAGAGGAACAATGGTGTATGGATTATGTCCAGCCGATATGCAACGGGAACGACGACGACGACGACGAAGAAGAGAAACATCAGCTTTACTATGTATATCCCCATCACCCTCACCACCACCACCAATAAATAACTCTGAACACGCCACACCGTTTAGTTCACAACCACGTAGTGCACATCAAAGAACAGATAAAAAATTACGACTCGGTGATGATGAGGGATCGCAAAGACGTCATCGACCGCTTCCAGTGGAGTACGGTGTGGGAGAACGATCACGTCAGTTGTATGATACACAGGTACAGGAACAACGGATTGAAGATTTACAAATGGAGTTAGAACATGGGGAAGATATATTACGTACACGAGAATTGTTGTCAGTATTATTACCAGAACGGATTAAACTCCTTGATGAGTCTTTTGGACAAAGACATGAGCATGCAAATGTTGTTTTGCAAAGACATCGAGATAAACTTTTTAAGATGGCAGCTAATGTACAAGCTGAAGAACGACAAGAAGCATGTCTTGCTCTTGTTAATCTCTTAGAGGAGTCTTACCGTGGTGAAATTGCAGAAACGGCATGGCCTTCTGTAATGAATGCATTAAATAAAACACGTGAACTTATTCTTATTTCTCCAAATCGTTGTAATATACGCAGTTTTCAATCTATTATTAAAGAATATTTTTTAATGCCGCATCTTTTAGAACCTGGTGTAGATGATATGCTTCGACGTCTTTCACAACTCTTTGACTTGACGAAATCACAATATCGATATGTCATGACAAATATCTATCAACGACTTAATCAACCACGAAATTATCAATCACGTTTTCGTGAGATTGAACGTACAATACTTGGAAAAGGTGAAACTTCAGAAAAACGCTACCGTGTTGTTCTCCATCGTTGTCGATTTCTACTTCCCTTTACAAATATGGGACCTGTTGTACCAACAACAACGACAACAAATTCTTCTGGTCCATCTCTTACGAGTGCTCCCTCAGATTTCGCTGGAAGTGTGACGGTGTTGAATGCCAGTGCTACGGCTGCTGGAGTTAATGTTAATATTAATATTGGCTCTTCAGATGCGCAGGGAACTGTTGTGAGTGGTGGAGAGATGATGCGGCGTGATCGTGGGGGTGAACGATTTAAAATTACTGTACAATTAAAAAGTGATCATCAAAGTTTTCTCTCTAGAGCAGTATCGGCTCGTACAAAGGATAGTGCTGGAATGATATATATGAATGACAAAAACTCTAGTGGAGATCATGTACCATTTTATACAGCGAATTTACGACGACAAGCCTTTCGTTTACAATTGTATGATAATTCCTTATTAGAAGTGGCGGTGCTGCGTAATGGACTAGTGATTGCCTCTGGGGAATTAAAGATGATAGATTGTACATTGGATGCCCGGGGAACGGCACTCTTGTGGCTGCGATTAACAAGTGGATCGTGTCTACAGGCAGAGATTAAACTTGGGCTTGAGGTACTGTATGAAAAGGAACGCGGTCGAAGAATGACAAAGAATGATTTATACAAGTAAGAGAGATGTTTTTTTCTTTTTTTTT
>NW_021639878.1:196022-210079 GCF_002087225.1 Trypanosoma theileri
ATATCTGAATGATACCACTCTGTTTTTTTTTTTTTTTTCTCTTTTCTTTTTGTATTCTTTTGTGGTTTGAGTGTTATGTATTTGTGGTTATTCAAATGTAGTCCGTTTCATTCTTTCTTTTTTTTTCCTGTTTCGTTCACTTTTTGCATGATGTTAGACAACTGTCACAGGATTCCATTGTTAATATATATTGTATTTATTTGCCTAGAAAAAGTTGTTGTTATTATTATTACTAATATTATAATTATTTATTTGGTTTAGGTCTTTCGATATTGAGTGTTATTGTGTTTTCTATTTGATTTCTTCTTTTTTCTTGTTCTCTCTCTCTCTCTCTCTTATTTATTTATTTTTGGTGACGTTGATGTATGTATTGATTGATGGATTGCTATTCCTCCTCAGCCTGTAATATCCAACTGGCAGCGCAGAGAGGAAGTGCGGGAATTGCCCCTACCCAAAAGAAATAAAAAAAGTATTCTCATTCATATATATATATACATAAATAAAGAAAAAAAAGAGAAAGAGAAGCATATATTAGTGTTAACAGAAAAAAAAAAAGAGAGGGAAATGATGCAACGAAGAACGGCAGCAGGCTCCACATCTCTACAACTCTTATTACTATTAAGAGAACACACACACATGGCATTCTCTACACAACAACGTAACTGTAGTAGTAATAGTAATAGTAATAGTAGTAAAGCACCAACCCAACAACGATCATTTACTTACCGACCACATCAACTCTCGAATCGAAACAATACTACTACTACTACTCCTCTTAACTCTACTAATACTAATACTAATACTAATAATACTTCAACATCTTCACTAGACTCCTCACTATCGACGAACCCAACAACAACAACAACAATGGAGAAGACATCATCTGTGAAGGTGACGATTGACTCACTCGCACCGCCGTCTCCGTTAACGGCGGAAGTTGTTGTGGAGTATTTGGCCGCACTGCGTGGACTGCACCAGTCGCTGGGAATCGCACAAACAACTTCACGGATACGCTGGCAGGCACGAGATTTTCTCCTTCGTGGAATAACCCAACAATCATCCACAACTTCATCATCTTCTTCATCTTCTTCTTCTTTGAATAGAGAATTTAAGGGATCGTTGGAAATGACGGAAGAACTTGCATGTGCTCTTCTAGTTACTTGTGCACACTTTGAAGTATCGATTGTGGAATGTCCATATGGACTTTCTACTGTGAAACTTCTACAGGAAGTTTGGAAGAGACGACTAACGACCGTCTCTTCCTCCTCTTCAGAGCTATCGGAGGATACAAAGTGTAATAATAATAATAATAATAATAATAATAATAATAATAATAATAATAATAATAATAATAATACTAAAAACAAGAATAGTATTAGTTGTGAAGATGCTGTATTGCTTGGACGACTTGCGATGGCGTTGCTGGAGCAATTATCAAATCGTGTTCTTCACCACGCAGCGGAACATCAGACGATCTTAACACAATTATTATGTGAGACCTTCCTTCCTGCGGTGATGGTGTTATTACAAGATGATATGCTCTTTGCAGGGAATAGGAATGAAGGTAAAGAAAGGATGACTGTTGAAGAAGCAACAGCTTTTTCTGTTTTACTCTCAGCATTAACAAAAGCGGCAGTAACACAATGGGCAAGACGTGGAAATACAATAAATACACAATCCGTTATTTTATTTGGTTCACCATCCGTATGCACATCATCATCATTATCATCATCATTGGGAGTTGTACCACTTTCATTATCCACATTAGCAAAGAGATTAGAAATGTACGCGAATTGTTTCGTCACTTTACAAGCCAAAGAAACGGCATTACCAGTATTACGTTTCTGTACACTTAGTCAATGTATTCCAGTCTTTCTCGCTGCCCAACAACAAGAACAACAACAACAAGAAAAAGAAAAAGAAGAGAAAGAAAATAAGAGAGGCGATCATATGGAAAGAGATCATCACATGATGTCCTCATTAATAACATCCATCACCACTATTCTTCAGACCGCAGTTGGTCCTGCGGATTATGTTGTTTCCCATCAAGTAGCGAATATCGCATCTATTTACGCACGCGTATTGTGTTTTCATCCAATAATGAAAGAAAATAATAAAACTATCATATCTTCTTCTTTTTCTTCATCATGGATGATATTTGAACATCTTATGATGGGAATACAGGAACAAATGGTGTATCATGTAGAAAGCCTCTCACCATGTACAGTGATGCTGCAGATTTGTGAACGCGTCACTCCATTTGCGAGAAAATATCTTTTCTCTGATCTTGCGGCTTTATTAAGTGCCTTGACAAGAATTTACCGAATTGTATGTAAACAACACAATACACAATGGTTGCAGAGTAGGAATTCTATAAACACACAACATGTGAAGAGTTCAAAGAAGGAATTAACGGATTCTTCTAAAGGAACGACACCCAAACGATTTGAACGGCGTCGTGCTCATACTACTACTAATACGAGTAAAGTTACTATTTCACAAACAACAACAACAACAACAACTTTAACAAGGGAAAAGAGTAGTGATATAACTTCTGTGGAATCCTCATTATCATCTTTACCAACAAAATCCAGTTTTATAGTAAGTAATGAGGATATTGCAGAGATTGAGGGAGAATTGGAGGTTTTATTAGATGCTTGTGTAGTAGTGATTGAACGGCATATGCCAACAACATGTAGAAGTCGAGGGGTACTTGTTGCGCAACAGGGAAATGAGAGGATGAATAATAATAATAATAATAATAATAATAATAATAATAATAATAATAATAATAATAATAATCATCATCATACTAATAATACTGTTGAGAATGGAGACATAAAGAAAGATTCTACCTTGGCGCTTACAAAAGTTGGAGCTTCACAGGCAAAGGCACTTGGTGGAAAAAGTCGTCTTTTAAAGAAATCCATAGCATGTAGAGAACTTGTTATGATTGCGGAAAGTATTCATGCACTTAGTTGGAGACCTTTTATGGCCTTTCAAGAAAGATTACTGGTTGCCCTCTCTTCAGAGATTGGACAAGTGGAATTAAACTCTCAACAATATGTTCATCTTATTCGTTTACTCCTCCGTTCACCTCCTGCAATTCCTTCTGTTATTTTTCACGCGGTTGGGGATAGACTTAAACGTCTCATTCATGCAGAGGCTGTTACTATAGAAGCAGCACGAACAGCCCTCTTAACAACAACAGCAAGATCATCTATTAATAATAATAATAATAATAATAATAATAATAATAATAATAATAATAGTGAGAGTGTGGATAATAGAGTAAATGGAGATGAGAAGGGTGTGTTGGCTGCGGCTCATGTACGTTCTTTACAAGATAAACCTCTTTCTCTATTAGATGCATGTGGTGTAGTCTTTACTTTTACACAGAAAATGAAAGGGAGTTCACTTCCTTTATTATATGATCTTCTTATACGTTGTGGTTATCGTATTTTATGCAGTTGTTCTTCCTTCACAGAGTGTCAAGAGAAACATACAATAATGGCATTAATGATGTTTGTAGCGAGTGCAACTTATGTGATCCATCATGCAGTTATAAAGATATCAGAAGATCGTGGGCTTCGATTTATTTCAGCCTGTAGAGATCATGCAGCGGGATTATTAGTAACATCTATACAAGAGGGAACGAAGAAAGATATCATAACAGAATCAACAACAACAATAATAAGAGGAGAAGGAAGAAAAAGAAGTGGAAAGGAATGGTCTGGTGAGGCATTTGGGTTTTCTTCTCTTCGAGATATAGCTTATGCATGTATGATGATAGAGCCATACACATTACAGAGTAATGGAAATGATATCAGATGTATTTATCAACATCTGCGGGATTCATATATTTTGTATACATCCCAATGTGATAGTCTTGAAGTGGCCCAATTTACCATGGAACTTCTCGCCGTAACTTCATTGGAAAAACTATCCACTACTACTACTACTAATGATAATAATAATAATGGTGATAATAATAATAGTGATAATAATAATAATAAAACTAATATTACGTCGTTATTATTATCATTGCAGTTGCCCCTGTGGATGATTGCCCCATTGCAATTACGTGAACGCTGCGTGGGAAATCGCCGACTTCTCACCTCATCATTTCTTCCACTTCTCTGCAGTACTCCCACAACGATAAATGCGGATGTGGATCACTTTCTAGAATTAATCCGCAGGCATTGCCGTACCTTTGCCACTCTCATCATCACACTATTACTACTCCGCTGTATACATGCATCCACCCCACTAATGAATAGTAAAGCCGTGCGAGAAGTGCTATTGCGTAAAGTAACTCAACTCACTCGTCGAACGGCTCATCCAATGGAATTATTTTATTTCTTTGAGATGTATGGAAATAATACAGACGTGGTATCGGCGTGTGTGAGTGAATTAGTGCCAACGGCGGTGTGTTTTTCAGCGAAAAATGCCTTTGTGCCTGTTGTACTTATTAACGCCGCTGTTCGTGCTGTTCGTCAATTGCCATCTCGTGAATTAATTCAACGTTGGTTTGCGGTGATGTCTCCACTAATTATTTCTGCCGTGATGTATTCTCGTGAGCCGCTGGATATTGTATTGGATTTATTAGAATGGATTGGAAGTGATGATCCACAGTTAATACAATCCATTGTTCGTTCCTCTGCGGCTTTGCAGGCTATTCACGAGACTTGTAGTTTTACTATTTCCGGTTTAACACTTCTGCGATTACTGTTAATGCTGCAAGGGGGAAGTCAATCCAATACAACAATGCGTCGATTACACAGAGCCGCAGTGAAATTACTTCAGCTCAGTCATGTGCATATACCAATACAGCAATTAGCTCAGACAATGTTATTACCATCTCTACAGGGAACCACACTGGCGAGACGGTTAACACGACTTTTTATTTTTCGTATGGAATGTTTACTTGGGTCAACTAGACGAGAACGACCCACACGTTTATTAGAGACTACTACTACTACTACTACTACTACTACTATTATTATTAAAGAAGAAGAAGAAGAAGAAGAAAGGAATGTGAAGTTAAATTCAAAAAGAGAAGAAGAAAAAGAAGAGTGGGATAAGTCCTTAGATGGATTAGAGTTGGAACATTGGTTGACATTACTACGCTATTCATCCTCAGGAACACCGTCTTCACATCGTTTGCTTGTGGAGATTAAAGCCGATTTGGCGGATAAGGCACGTCGAAGAGGAAAATTAATTGAATCATCATCTCATGTGGATGATCAAGGAAATAACTTCACTATGGAAGAATATCAAGAGAGTAGAGAAAAGAAGAGTGATATCACTTCTACTACTTCTTCTTTTTCTTTTTCTTATCGTGGATTGGCAATTGTTTATGCCTTCTCTGAACAGAGAATACTTTCTTTACATCATTCACTTGGAACCTTTCCTTTTATTCGTTTTGTTTCCGCATTACTGCGGCAAACGGCACTAGTGGGATCTCTTCAATCATCCTCCTATATACTATCTAAATGTATATGGATGTATGATGGGAGTTTATCTCCATTATCACATGAACGTGTACAGCCATTTGTGCGATTAGCCAATCAATTAGTAGAAGAAATGTCTACAGATTTAAATGGATTTGTACGGCGTGAAGAAGAGAAACAACAAAAACAAAAACAAAAACAAGAAGAAGAAGAAAAACGGAGTGAAGTGAAGAAACGTACAAAAAGAGAAGTTATGATAGATGTGGAAGCTATTTTGGAGTATATACAATTACTAGATCTCTATAATCCACAATCATATGAAGAACGACTTCTCTTAACAGAACAACAAAAAGAAAAAGAAAAAGAAGAAGATATAGAAAATAATAGTGAAATGGATGTGTTTACAGATGATGTGGGAATGCCACATCGTTATCTCTATCGTTTATTAATATTATTAACACAACACTGGGGTGAACAAACAGGAATAATCAACACAAATACAATTCCTATTCGTATGTGTAATATATCTTCTCTTTTTAATTACTGCGCCACATCATCAGTGGAATCTCTTTCCTCTTATACACCATATACACCCTTCTCTGATGTGAAGAGTCATTCTCCTTCTAATGCGATTCATTATTCTTCCATGATGGATATATTTGGTTCTGATAAACCACTCATCACAGATGTATGGATTCCAATTAATACAGTCTGTACACATCGGTATAGAATAGAACAAAGTGTCAAGACACGACTCTTTACGGCATTAATGCGATGTTTACTACGTGAGGATAATACTACTACTAATATGAATAATAATAATAATAATAATAATATTAATATATCATCTACTGCTGCTGCTGCGGCTACGAGAGCACGATTAGCAACTCTAGGCCCACGTGATTTGGCTTGTGTGGTACAGGCCTGTGCCCAACATTGGAAGAATACTAATATTACTAATACTATTACTATGAATACTATTAATACTAATGATAATAATATTAATAATAATAGTAATAATAATAGTAATATTAATATTAATAGTAATAGTAGAAATACAGCTGCAGCTGCAGTTGTGGGAATAGCGGTGGAGCTTCTCACGGATTTACTCCCGAGTACAACCGCCGAAGATCTACACGATGTCGTTATGTCCCTTCTCCCATTATTACCCAATCCCCATTCACAATCACAATCACAAGAAAAAGAAGAAAAAGAAAAAGAGAAGAAACTACCTAATACTACTAATACTATCACTATGAATATCACTACATCTATGCAGGAGATAAATTTTGTGGAAGTCCGACGTCTTCTTGCACATGTGGCGGTAGTGATGGGAAATGACACGGAGCGATTTCCACTGCCGTTACTTTTCGCAATTCTGCAGAGACTACACGTACCGCATGGATTGGTTTCCACCGCATCTGCACAGCGAATGTTGGCGAGTCTACACGCATCTGAAAACACTACGGAAGAACAGTCTTCACAATCTTCACAAAAACAACAAAGAGAAGAAGAAGAAGAAGAAAATGATGATGAAGTGATGATGATGGGAAGAATAGAGGAGACGGCGGTGAGTAGCCGGGGATTTTATGCGGCGACAGTGGCGCTTCTCCGGGAAATAGTGGCAACCTGCAATACCACTTCTTCTACATCCTTTACAGAGTAAACTGGTTCTGTTTGTGTGTGCATGCCTAGTGAAGGGAAATGAACTATATATATATATATATATATAACTATGAATGGATGAGAATAAACGAAGGGGGTAGATATCATCAATGGGATGAATCTTTCTTCTTGTTGTTATTTTCTTTTTTTTTTCACAGAGAAAGAAACGGTAATCATAGGGTACACTGGTGTGTTTCTCTCTCCCAGTGTTTATCTCTATTGATAAGAGAGAGATACACTTATTCACATCACAATACATTGCTGGATCACAATATTCACAGAAATTTAATATGGAAAGGAAACTATATATATATCTAAATTATTTCTTTCTTATTGATGTGTATTTACCTGTTTTTAGAAGAAAATAAAAGTCGAAAATGTACTCTTGCTTCTTTTCTTTTCTTCTTTTCCTTCTGACTGTATATATATATTATATATATATATATATATATATATTATATGAATTTAGGGTAATTTGTACATTCAAAAGAAACCAAAAAGGATATCCATCACTAGTACTACTTTAGTTTATATATATTCTCTCTCTCTCTCTCTCTATAAAGAGAGAGATTTCACATGCGGACCAACACAGAAAATAATGATGAAAAAGAACATCATCTCTCCACACTATCACCATACAAGCGGGCAGAGTATGAGTGTGTGAGTGGTATCACTACACTACGGCAGGCACTTCACAACGTCACCCAACTGGAGAGTCAAACTAATAATAATAACTATAATAATAATAATATTTATAGTAATAGTAATAAGAATAAAAAGAAGAGTAATAATAATAATAATAATGAGGATAATATGATGGAATTGATTAGGGCACGACAGTCTGCACGGTATGCACATCAGCAATTAGACAAACTCGCAAAAGACGCCCAACGTGCGGCCCGTCGTGCGAATAATATTTACGATGCGGATGTGAAGGAATTATTACATCACGTCGATACAGCCAAGCGGTGGTATCGGGAGTGTTTCCGCGTAGTTCCCGCATATGAACAAGAAGAAGAAGAAAGAAATATATCTACACAGGCTGTAGGGATAACAGATCTCAGTAGACCACTTCTCCAGGGGAATGGTAAGAGTAATGATTATTATCCTTATAATAATAATAATAATAATAATAATAATAATAATAATAATAATAATAATAATAATCTGCAGACTTCATCCTTCTCTCTTCATGAGGATAAGGAATTTCAAAGCTACGCCGCACAAGTGCAGGAGAACTCGGAACTAGCAGATGCCGCACTGGATCGTATTGCCAACGGTATTGTGCGATTGCAGGATAATGCGATTCAACTCAGTAGTGAACTGCACACACAGGAAACATTATTGTATGAAGTGGAACGGAAAGTAGATTTGACGACGGTGAAATTAAGTGGACTTAATGCGAAACTGCGGAAGGCATTAAAGAGTGTTAGACGGAGTGATTGTTGTATGTATGTGTTTTGCTTTTTCCTGCTAGTAGCAGTGATTGTGGTTATTATTGTTTTGATTAAACAATAATGATAATAATAAGTGAAAGAGTGTATTTTAGAATTCCTCTTAATGACATTTTATTTTAATAATAATAATAATAATAAAAAAAAATGAATAAAACGAACAATTCCCTACCGATACTATATAAATAATCAGTCTGTGCATACTTATATATATATATGCATCTATTTGCGAGTGTATTTATACCTATATTGCTATAAAAGAAACATTCCCCTCCCCTTTCTTCTCCTCTTTCTATGAGAACAACAACAACAACAACAACAACAAGAGGAACAAACTCTTTGAAAGAATTCTTTCAAATAAATAAATAAATAAAAATAGTTTATATATATATATATATATATATATATATGAGTTAACTTTGATGTTAAATATCTTTTCTTTTTTTTTTCTCTCTTTTCTTCTTCTTTCATTTACAGTCAAGCAAGGAGATCGAGCCAGCCTCCCCTCCCTCCATTCCTCTCTTCAAAAAAAGGAAAAGGAAAAACAAAAAAAAGAAAAAAGTCAGTGAAAAAAGATACATAAAGAAGAACAAAATAAACAAAGAAAATAGAAAAAAAAGGATCAAAAGGAATACACCCATACAAAAAAGAAAAAAAGGAAAGAAAAAGAAAGAAAAAAGAAAAATCAGCACAGGGAAGGAAGGAAGATAGTCTAGACGTACAATCTAAAGTTGCACACGGACGTTTAAACATCTCTCTCTCTCTTTTATTTATTTATTTTTACTTTGCTTCTCCCAGAAAAAGGTTGGAATAACAGTAAACTCTGTGGAGGTGAAAGGTGAGAAAGAAAACAAAAAAAAAAAAAGTATTTGAACAGGAGATATTCAAACAAACCAATAGAGCAGTGATCATTTAAAAACAAGAAAAACAACAAAAAGGCAAAGCGAAACAAAGCAAAGCAAAACAATAAAAAAAGAGAAAAGAAGCACAAATAGAAAAAAAAAAAAGAAAGGAAGAAAAGAAATTATTTTATTTGTTTTTTTCTTTTCTTTCTTCTTCAATTATATATTCACGTTATCACGGTGGTTCTGGCGTTTCTTATTCTCTCTATCATTACACTTCCTATTACTATTACTACTACTATTGCTACTACTGCCAGTAGGCCCACACCCTTTTATTTCTTCTCTTATCGACGACCAACAAACAAAAACAACAAAAACAAAAACAAAAAAAAAAAATGATCTCCAGCATTGGTGGATTTCTCAATCTCAACAATCTCGACATGACGAGCAATGCCAACGATGTCATTGTGGTTCGTCACCCCAGTGGACATTTATACAGCACTCCATTTAATGTTCGTTTTGGAAAAGTAAAGGTGTTGAGCCCAAGTGATAAAGTTGTGCATGTGGAGGTGAATGGTGTGCAGACAAATGCGGTGATGAAGATGGGCCCTGATGGAAAGGCATTTTGGTTGAAACTCACACACCGCTCGGAGTGTGATCATGGAAGACCGGAATCACCTATTATGATCACCGTCAACGATAGTGAAATTAATATGAATAGTAACCCTGTGGGTAATCAAAACAAGAATACTACTACTACTAATAATACTAATACTACTGGTAATAGTCAGAATAGTACTGGAGAAGAAAAGGTAGTATCTTCTCATGAACTACCATTAAAGCTTCCTCAGTCAGTAAAAGAGGTGGAAAAAAAGACAAAGGGAAAAGAAGTAGAAAAAACAACATCTATGCATAAAGAAGGAGATGAAGTTGCGGGTGATGAAAATCTTTTGACAAAGGAGGTTAGTGTAAGAGAAGTACGTGATAGTCATCGTAAACGTAATTCTTTAAGAAAATCTTCTGTGCCAAATCAAACCATTTTACAACTTATTACAGATTTGGATGGGATAATTAAACAAATGCAAGAACATCAAGAGAAAATTAAAGATGGTAAGGATGATGATAAACCCCATGTGGGAGAAACAATACCATCTGTAGAAGAAAACCAGGATGAATATACGTCTAAATTAGTTAGACTGCAAGACCTCACGAAGGAGTTAAACCTTGCATTAAGTCAATTAAATGTAAATCCTGTTGCTGCGGATGCCGCTGTGGCTTCTGTACCTATTAGGTGTGGTGGAAAGATTGAAGAAGAGCATGTTTCTTTCTCAGCTTTTCCACTACAGTCACCAACAACAAACACAACAACAACAACAGACACAACTTCAACTACAACAGCAATACCAATCAGCACAGAAACAACAAAAGATGATGGGGAAAAAGTCTGCAAAGAAAAAGATGAATTATTAAATACAATTAAAGAACATTTGGTAGAAGCTACTGCGGCTTTACGAGCAGCTAAAGCCGTTATAACCGTAGAAGCTCTTGCCTTACCAGAGAATAGATCAATTCCCACAGTGGCGAGTTCTGTAGCAAGTGATGATGCCTTTGACTCTCATGATGATCATTATTTATTTGAAGATCCTTTAGGTACAGAGATGTATGACTCGGATGAGTTTGTCTCTCCTACGGAAGTTCCAGATAATATATTATCAACTACACATGGAGTGGCCTCTTCTGGTCTTGTTCAACTTCCTTCTTCTTTTGCTGATGCCACTTCTACTAGTATTGCGGATACTACTGCTGCTGTTGATACTACTGCTGCTACTACTACTACTATGAATACAAATAAGAATACTACTACTACTACTACTACGGATGAACCGCCTCTCATCACTACACTGTTGCCAGTTGGTGGTAGTAGTGTTCCTGGTGGACCGAACTCCACACCGAGAGTCTCTATTACGATGGGGGATGAGTCCATAAGCGTTGATGATGCCATCTACAACTACAGTAACAACGATAGCAGCAATAGAAGTAGTAGTTTCAGCAGTGCGAGCAGTAGTGATGGTTGTACGGCGTACCTCGCAAGTACATTAGTTCCCACGGAAGCGGATTTATTACGACTAAACTTAGTGGAAGGACATAATCGTATTCGGTACATCACACACAGTTCATTACGTGGAGAAGTGGCGGTAGAAGCAAATGTATACTTGTGGGATAGCACGGATCGCCTTGTTGTGAGTGATGTGGATGGTACAGTAACGAAGAGTGATGTTTGGGGTCATCTTATGCCACTTATTGGACGTGATTGGACTCATCCCGGTATTTGTTCTCTCTATAGTAAGATTGAACAGAATGGATATAAGTTTGTTTACCTCACCGCACGTAGTTTATCACAAATTAGTATGACACGTAATTTTCTCTGGAAAGTGGAACAAAATGGTTCTCGATTACCGAAAGGACCAGTATTAACAACACCGCAACGTTTTTTTACCGCTCTTACACAGGAAGTATCTAAGAAATCACATTTATTTAAAACGGCATGTTTAAAACAAGTTTTGGATGCTTTTCCATCACAGTGTAAACCCTTTTACGCTGGTTTTGGTAATCGAATTAGTGATGTATGGAGTTACGCCGCTACTCAGATTCCAAAACATAAAATATTTATTATTGAACCAGATAGTGTATTGGAGGTACATAATGTGAAAAGAACCTATAATGATCTTGCAGGAATAGTAGATGTCGTTTTCCCACCCATTGTAAAACGAAAAGTACGATCTAGGCGAATAACGAAAGGCGTAGTAAATAATAATAATAATAATAATAATAATAATAATAATAATAATAATAATTCCAATCCCTCTGCTGTCTCACCGGTGAGTCATGATGCTGGAAGTAATAGTTCTTTTGGTAATGGGAGTGGTATTATGGTAACGACATCCCCTGCTCTCTTTTCATTAGAAGAGGCGGAATCCCCATGTAAACAGGCGGTGAGTGAAGAACAGCAGTGTCCACTGGGATCTAGTGGGAATACAGGCGAGGGATCCTCCTCCTCATGTGTGGAATTAGATATGGAGAGAAAACCCAATTTAACCACATCTACTTCAAGATATGAAGATAGTATGGATGTTGCTGTGGATCAGGAGTATGATTCGTATCTCTACTGGCGTGTGGAACCATCCGCTCTCATCTCAACATCAAAGACGGGAAAACAGAATAATAATAATAATAATAATAATAATAATAATAATAATAATAAGGAAGGGAAGATGACAGAGGAAAAGCAAAAGAAACCAACACAGCAACAAGGACTTTTAAATAAGTGGTTGAATTTTAATCTTGGGTTAACGCCTGCTAGTGATAATAATAATAATAATAATAATAATAATAATAATAATAATAATAATAATAATAATAATAATAATAATAATAGTGGAGGTGGTGGAAATAAACCGCAAGAGAGTGGTGGAAAGAAAACAGCCGCAGCTGCTGTGGGAGGGACAACACCATCGGTTGGTAGTGATTCCCTCAACGCCAGTGGATTAACACAAACTTCAGGAAATGCACCCGATTGCAGTTTAGTTGCGAGTACAAATGCCGATACCCCAATGATGCCAACAACAACAACAACAACTCATACAGTGACGATTACTAGTGAGAAAAAGATACCGCCGACTGTTGGAGGAACAAATTCAAATACGGTAGAAGCCACAAAAGGTAAAACTCCTGGATGTGAAGTTGTTGAGATATCATCTCTGGCTACTACACCTACTAATACTGCTGCTGCTGGGAATACTGGTAAGAATTCAAGTGTGAATGGGAAAGAAGGATCATCACGTAGTTGGTTATTTTGGAAATCCACCAGTAGTTCGTTTAACAATGGAGCTGGAGAGTCTACATCTGCGGTGGGAGGGGAAACTATGAAGAGGGAAAAGAATACCGAAACGACAGCCAACACAACGGCTTTACCACAAGTTAAATCTCCTGAAAAAGGAAAGTAGACCGTCCTCTCTCTTTCTTTCTTTCTCTCTTGATATCTCTGTGCTAGTGTTGGGTTTTTTTTCTTTTTTCTTTTTGAATTGTTTTTGATATGTGTTTTGACTTCATTTATGAAGTATATTATTATGTACATAAAAAATATACGTACATTTACATGGACATCGCATGATCATACAAAGAAGGAAAGAGAGAAAGAAAGGGAGAATCAACCATATGTTACTACAGTGTCTTCAGTAACAGGAAAAAAAAAAGAAAATATAATAGGAATGGATAATGAGAAGAAGAGAGAAAAAAACAAAGAAAGTGGTTTATTGACTTTTTCTTTTTTTTTTTTCTCTCTTGTTTTCTTAGTTATATTATTCCAATCACGAATTGGAATGATAATTGATATTCCATTCTGTTTCTTTTTTTTTTTCTTTTCTCTTTTTTTTTTCGCTCTTCATATTCATGTATTGGATTACCACGTCTTTCGATGCGTTTCGTTCTTTGTTTTTTTATTGTGATTATTGTTTGCTGTTTGATTCTAATTTCTTCTCTCTCTTTTTGCTTTTATTCCATCCTTTGAGAAAGAAAAAAAAAAGATTGTGTGTTTCCTCACATTCTGTGGTATTGAGTGTTATCTGCCTCTCTCTCTCTCTCTC
>NW_021639878.1:210284-221724 GCF_002087225.1 Trypanosoma theileri
TATATATATATATATATATGCGTTCGCAGTAAAATGTATACTTCTAACAACGATAAAGAATGTGCTTGCGTTGATTACAGAAATATATAATGGGAGAGTTTCAGTTTGGATAAATGTGAATTGAAATTGAATGGAAGAGGCGGTAATAATAAAATGATAGTTCTCTCATGTATGGTTCATCATTTTTTTTTTTTCTATTGTGTGTGTGTGTGTTTTCTTTTTTTTTATATTTTTGTTTTTTTCTCATTCTATGAATTTACTTCATTTCTTCTTCACGTTTCTTTCCTTTTTCTTTCTTTATCTTATCTTATTCCTTTACGGGTGTTGTATTACCTTTACACTTCTCTCTTGGCACACATATTATTATCATTTTATGTGTGATAATCCACTTTATTATATATTATATATTATTATATGTATATATATGTATATACTATATATAGATATATATATATGTATATATGTATATTACTGTATACTTTATTACTCTTCTCTTCTCTTTTCTCTCTATTGCAGTTATTTTCTCTCTCTGTTCTTCCCACAGAGAAACACCTTTACATATATATATATATATATATATATAGTGATCTATATCAATGGAGTTTGATGCGGATATTGTTCCTCTCATGGAAGGCATGGATGCCGCCCATCACCGCATGCAGACCGAATTACTCCCGTTACTCTCCGCATTAGATGAAGATGTTGTCGTCTCAAAGTACGGCGTGGACGAACAGGCCCGCATCTCCATCGCCGCCGCCTACGCCCTCGTGCTGCTCACATACGCCCACGATCGACTGTGGAATAAAGTCGGGCATGAGAAGATAGACCCACAGGTGAAACTCAAAATGGAACGGGTCTCGGAGTATATTAAGAAATTACATGAGATTACACTACTGGATAGTAAAGAACAGGAACACAAACAAGAAAAAGAAAAAGAACAAAAAGAAGAAAAAGAAGAAGAGAGTGATGGAAAGAAGAGAAAGCAGAAGAAAAGGGAGAATGGGAATAATAACACAACTGATGAGGGGAATAGTCGAAAACGCATACGAGGAGAAAAGAATGGAGATGCCGCATCTCCTTCAGATGAAACTACTACTACTACTACTACTACTACTACTACTACTAATGCTAATAATAATAATAATAATAATAATAATAATAATAATAATAATAATAATAATGTTACTGCAGATCCTTATGGGGATACATTACTCTTCAAGGAGATTGTACGGACTAAAGGCAAAACAGCAGAGTTGGTGCAGAACTTAATTGAACATACCATAGGCACCAATAAGGCATAAATAGAAGTAGAGTATTTGGGGTATATATATATATATATATATATATATATATATCTTTATCTATTTAGGTAGATGTGTGTGTGTGTGTTCTTTTTTTTTCTCTCTCTCTCTGTCTATGTGTATGTGTGTGTATATCACTTTTTTCAACTCCGTTTTTTTCTTTACAATGGGTAAAGAAACGGAAACCCAATTTAATGATTGCGCGTTTAAACAAAAAGGAAAAAAAAGAAGAATAAAAGTGAGATGTTGAAGATGATGATGAGTATGAAGAAAAAGGTGGTTACTCTCACCTATTCTTTTTCTTTTTTTCGTTCGTCTTTATTCTACTTCTGTGTCTCTGAATGAGACTAAATTAGTAAATGTTTGTATACTTCTTACCATTGGCATCTCTTTCTCTCTCTCTCTCTCTTTATATATATATATATATATATATATATATAAATGATCTATCTATCTATGTATCTCTTTTTATTCACTTTCCCTATTTCTTTTTTTTTTTTCTTTCCCAGAAGCCACATCAAGAGTAGGCTCCACCTTTATTAATTCTATTATTACTGTTGTTGTTATTATTGTTATTATTATTGTTGCTTATTGTGCACAGGTGCTGGGGGGAGAAATCTTGCACCCTCACTACATTATAGCTGCATGCGTGTTGCTCTTTGTGTAGTATCTGAGGTGTTGGAGATACATTGAATATATACATAAATATATACATAGAGAGTGAGTGAGTGAGAGAAAAAAAGAAAGTGGGATTCACTAAAGTATCACTCTAACTCCCACTTTCTTGTTGTCTCTATCTCTTTATTGTGAGACTACAATCTCTTCTTTTCTATATATATATAAACTACCCTGTGATAAGAAAAGATACTATTACTTACTATTACTATTACTACTATTTCTGGTTTTCCACTCCCACCCCCATCTAAAATGTTTGCAATGATGTTAACACGAAACATCACTAGTGTTATCAGTGTGGCCGCCGCCGCCTTGGCTGGTTGTATTGCAGTCCACAAATACACACAACAACGACGCCATCGCCGCAGTAGTGGTAGTGGTAGTAATAGTAATAATAATGGTAATAATGGTAGTGGTGGGAAGAGTAATGGAGAGATCTCATTAAGACATGTCTACTCCTACAGTGAACCTTCACTGCCGTCGGTTGGATTTCTTTTCCGTTTGTTTGGTTGGGTGGTTCGCCGCAATGCGACGATTGTCCTCCGAACCGCAAACCGACAGGATGCGGTGCTGTACCACTCCCAACTCACCGCACTTCAACAGGAAAAGGAACAACAACAACTTCAATGCCGATTTACATTAGAAGTGGAGGAAGCCGCACATCTTCATGGAGTATTGGTGATTGAGGCACGTATACAGAAAGGAGATAATGATAATAAAGAAGAAGAAGAAGAAAAAGAAGAGAACAATAACAATAACAACAACAAAAAGGAGAGATCCGCTTTGCAGAAGATGTGTATGAAAGAGATGGAATCTTTATTTGATGAAAGTGTAGCGACTACCGCAGCAGCCCTTTCATCTTTATATAATAGACAAGAATCATTAGTGTTGTGTCGAATTCCAATTCCGGATTTACGTGTATACCGTGATTTACCGCCAGTGATTCCACGTCTTTTGGCGGCTCTTGCAGATAATAGACGACTCTTCCCTACATATGCAGAGGAACTATTATATTATCTTCCTTATATTGAACGATATAAATATCAACAACGAAAACAACAACAACAACAACAACAACATACAGTTGCATCTACAATGATGGTAACAACAATACGAACCACTACCACAACGAGAAGAGCCGCAGCTCCCACTACGACGACAACGACGATGATGACCACTATGACTAGTAGTACCACAACAACAACGACTACTAGTAGTAGTAGTGCTGCTGCTGCTGCTACTACTACGAATGCAGGAATGACATCAACATCATTGGAAATACAGGATGAAGGGAATTGCATGGACGCTAGTCTGACAAGCTCTACTTCTTTACCTCTAAAGGAAGATACCTGTTCTATTGCCTCACTTTTAGGAGATCTTATTGATGTAAATGCCACCATGTTCTCCACTTCATTATTTGTGGATTTTAGTGATACCACAAATGTCTTACGGTGTGGTACAGGGGAAACAAGTACGGGTTTCTTTATTGGAGAGGATCAATTTATTTACAATGCCATTCATGAGGCCTTCTTTCAAGTTGTTCTACGCACCCCACTTACATCTCCACAAGTTTCTGCCGCGGATAATTTACGAAAATATCCATTTAAAGTTTGGCATATGAGTCGTCGCTCTCGCCGTGCGGCGGCGGAGTTGTATGTGATTGATGTTGCGGCTGCGAAGGGCGATCCACTGATTTGCCAAACACGAGTGGTGGATGAGGTGGTGGCGCAGGCGGTCCTTGTGCATCACCGGGGATCACTGCTGGAGTTTGTGGAGGCACTGCACGCACGGTTTGCACTCATATACACACCTGTTAATCCCACACTGCGGGCTTGTGTGGAACAGCGACGTGGTGGTAATAATAATAATGATGATGAGAATGATAAGAATGAACCACAAACACCAGCAGAAGAAGAATATAAACAAGAATATGAATGTGGAAGAGATGGTGTGGATGGACAGAGTGAAGAGATAACGGCAAGTAGTGGTGTTGGTGGTGGTATTCACACAATGCGAGTGGGAAAGATATCAGCAGAAGGCAATGGATATTATTATAATAATGATGCAGAGCCAAGTCTAGCAGATGGGGAAAAAGAAAAAGAAACGAAAGAACAACAACAACAACAACAACAACAACGAGAAAACGAAGAAGAAGAAAAAAATGATGGTGAAGGGAATAGTACAGTATCAATGCGAGACGTATTAGAAGAATTGATCTACTTGCGAGAGTTTATTCTCAAACATCGTATTACTTTCTATAATGCAGTCCTCACAGCAGCTGGATCGAATCTACTGGAGGAGGTATTTGGTGTTCCGGCAACTGTTTTTCCATTTCTTCCTTGTGCCCGTGAGAGTGTAGCCTTTGTGACTTGTGTGTTTGACTGTATTCTTTCCACATATGGGCCATTAAATTTTCATAATTTTACAAAATATGCCCATGATGTGTTTGTGCGGGATAGACCAGAGATTGTTCGCCACGCCCCTCGTATCTTCCGCGCTCTTAATAAAACCCGCACGGGAGTGATCTCCTTTGAGGAGTTGTGTTGTTGGATGGCCCGCAAACTCTCCTCTGGAATGCTCCTGCGGCCAGACGCGCATCTCATTGCGATTGCCATGTCGCTGCGGCTGCCGTTGGCGCTGTTGATGGACAGACGACAACAGTGGTCAAGGATGGAATGTGCACTGTCGTCCCTCTCAGACGCAGATGCGGATGGATATTAAATAATATATATATATATATATATATATATATATATATATATACTGTAAGTGAGTGTCTGAGTGTCTGAGTGTTTTTTTTTTTTTGTTTTTTTCTTGTCTCTTTTCTTTTTTTCATTGTTTTTCTTCTGTTTCTCTGCAGATGTATGTGGTGGGAGGAGAGAAGGGGGAGTTATTATTCAATATTGTCATCATCACCATCATTATTTGAATGGTGTGAGTCGTACGTCTATTTTTATTATGT
Source organism: Trypanosoma theileri (assembly GCF_002087225.1). NCBI lineage: Eukaryota > Euglenozoa > Kinetoplastea > Trypanosomatida > Trypanosomatidae > Trypanosoma > Trypanosoma theileri. Next base: position 215,223 of record NW_021639878.1, read on the forward strand.
ATGTGATTCTTTTTTTTTTTATTTTATTGTTGATGGCGGTTGGTCTTTTTTCCTTTTTGTTTTTTCTCTTTTCATTGGTTGTATTCCTGTTTGCCGCTACCACTACTACTACTTCTACTATTTTTTTATTGCTTATATAGATGGTAGGAGTGTGTGTGTGTGTGGTAGAAAAGGAAAGACTGCCTTTGAAGATGTCTGTGATTTGTGTGTTGTGGAGTTCTTTTTTTTCTTTTCTTTTCTCTCTTTTTTGCATTTCGCGTTCACCTAAACGACAAGCACCCGCATTTATCTTTTGATCATTTTTTTTTTTTTTTTTGACTTTATGATTTCACATTTTTGTTAATAATTAAACGTAATATATATCTGTTGGTGTTTAAGTGTCTGTGTGGACGCCTATTTTTGCGAAGAAAGGGCAACATAGAGACAAAAAAAAAGAGAAAAAAAAAGAGGATTTACAATATTTTGTTGAGTGAAATGGTGCCTTTATTATTTACTTAATATAAATAAATAAAAAAGAAGAACCGAAGGTCACATAAACAGAATTTTTTTTTTTTTTTTAAAGAAAGAGGTAATAAAGAAAAGATACTTCGTTGTGGGAATTCCTTTTTTTTTCTTTCGTATTTCGTCTTTATTACTTCATTTACCTACGGAATACCTATCAATCAATCTATCTGTTAGTCTATCTATCTATCTATCTATATATATATAATTTATCTTTTGATTTTTCTTCGTGTTTGGTTGTTTACGTTCCCTGTCACTTTCACTTGTGTAGACTGTTTACAATTATTTCTCTTCTTTTTTTTTGTTGTTTGTTGTTGTTTTTTCTTCTTGGGTATTGTGAATACGCATTTTGTGCTCAGATCACAAAGGGTACACATAAACAAAAAAGAAAAAAAAGAATTACTTTACACGAAAAGAAGAAAAGGGCGATAGGAGTGTGAAATTAATAAAAAAAAAAAAACAAATACTCAACATCAACATTAAGAAGTAAATAAGAAAAAAAAAAAAGAAAAAAAAAAAGGATATAAATGTCTTTCAAAATTCCCATGGCAGCAACAGTGGCGGAGAGCTCACGCCTTATGCTACGTGCCTTTTCTCTTGTTGTGGCTGTAGATGAGAATAACGGCATTGGTGATGGAAAGACCATCCCTTGGCATGTACCGGAGGATATGAAGTTCTTTAAAGATATCACCACAAAACTACGCGGAAAGAATGTTGTGCCTTCACTGGAGAAGCGAAATGCGGTTGTGATGGGACGCAAAACGTGGGATAGCATTCCACTTAAATTCCGTCCATTGAAAGATCGATTAAATGTTGTTCTTTCCAGTACTGTCACGACGCAGCAGTTGTTGGAGGAAATACCCGAAGGGGAATTACGACAGGCCGCCGTGAATGATATTATCGCCGTGAATGGTGGTTTAGAAGAGGCTTTACGTTTATTAGCATCTCCACCGTATGTGTCTAGTATTGAAACAGTCTTTTGTGTGGGTGGTGGTCGTGTTTATGCGGATTGTATGCGGCCGCCGTGTGTACATGTGCTGCAGGCTATTTACCGTACCATTATTCACTTACGTGCAGAGAACTGCAGTGTACATTTTCATATTCCCGCTGCGGGAACTGTGGAGGCGGCGGGTGTGGAATGGATACGTGAGAGTATCACAGAAGAACAAACATCAAAGAATGAATCGGGAACAGTGTATTGCTTTGAAAAACTTATCCCACGTAATCATGAAGAGGAACAATATCTACAATTGGTTTCACGTATTATCCGCTGTGGAAATGTAAAGGAAGATCGCACAGGTGTCGGTACACTTTCTCTCTTTGGAGCACAAATGCGATTTAGTTTACATAATAATCGTCTTCCTCTTTTGACCACCAAACGTGTCTTTTGGCGTGGTGTTTGTGCGGAACTTCTCTGGTTTCTCCGTGGGGAAACGTATGCAAAGTTGCTTAGTGATAAAGGAGTTCACATTTGGGATGGAAATGGCTCTCGTGCCTTCTTGGACAGTCGTGGATTACACGAATATGAAGAAATGGATCTTGGTCCTGTCTATGGATTTCAATGGCGACACTTTGGTGCGGAGTATAAAGATTATAAAACCAATTATGATGGAAAAGGGGTGGATCAAATTAAACAAGTGGTGGAGACCATAAAAACAAATCCAGATGATAGAAGAATGATTGTCACTGCATGGAATCCCGCGGCTTTATCACGAATGGCTTTACCACCTTGTCATATGTTAGCTCAATTCTATGTAAGTAATGGGGAGTTATCCTGTATGTTGTATCAACGCTCCTGTGATATGGGACTGGGAGTTCCATTTAATATTGCCTCTTATGCGTTATTAACAATTCTGATTGCGAAGGCAACAGGACTGAAACCAGGGGAACTCGTTCACACACTTGGGGATGCACATGTGTATAAGAATCATGTGGAACCATGTGAGGAACAATTAAAACGAGTACCGCGTGCTTTTCCGTTTCTTGTCTTTCGCCGTGAACGGGAGTTTCTGGAGGATTACGAGGAAGATGATATGGAGGTGATCGACTACACCCCATACCCAGCAATCGCTATGAAAATGGCAGTCTAAATAATAATAACAACAACTTCAACCCATCAAGGAACGAAGAGAATTAGCTATTTATCATATATAAATATATCTATCAATATATATATATATATATATATATATATATATATATATATATATATATATAAGCATGAATAGAACGATACATAAATATAATAAAGAAGAAGGAGAGATAAGTCAAATCGTATTCTTATCGCATTACATAAATGCAAATAAAGGAGAAGAGAAGGGAAAGGAAGAGAAACAAATATAAAGAGGATCCCCTCAAAAATAACGAAAAAAAAAGAGAAAAGGAGGTATCTCCTTTAAAAATGATGCTTCCCCTCCACCCTTTTTTTTCTCTCTATTTCCTTTTAAAAAAAATTATTATTTTGCATTTCCTAATGTTTATCTGCATTTCTTTTTTTTTTTTTTAATCCCCCACCCCCCATTTCTTCTTATTTATGATTGTTATATTTATCTTTTTTTTTAAAAAAAATGGGGTGTTTTTTTTTTTTTGTTTTGTTTATCTTTCTATCACTTCTATCTTCAATAACAGTGTAGGGAGTTTTGCTGGGTGTTTAGGAGTATAAAGAGGTTAAGCTCTTCTCTGTTTTCATAGAATTTGCATATATATATATATATATATATATATATATATATATATATATAGTTATTTCTGCATATGTGTTTGTGTGGGATTTAAATTTCTTGAATATGTGTTTTTTTTTTTTTTTAATTTGGTTCTTTGATTTGATTTAAAAATTATATGCTTTGATGTATTCCTCTTCTTTTTTCTTTGTTTGTTTTTGCTGATAACACGTTGACGACAAAAAACAAAACATGGGTGTTTGTGTATGGGGCCAATCTACAGAAGAAGAAAAGAAAATGAAAAAAGGTAGAGGTAATTCTACGGAAAGATGAAGAAAACATTTACGTTTCACATTTTTTTTTCTTCTTCTTTCTTGTTATTTTGCACATACTTATGATAATAATGATAATAATAATCATATGTTCTGTGCTTTATTATTATTATTATTATTATTATTATTATTATTATTATTATTATTATTATTATTATTATTATTATTATTATTATTTTTAATGGATGTAATTATTCATTCCTTTCTTTTTTGGATTAACTTCTCTTATGTAAATAGAACTGAAAGTTATTCTCTGTTCTTCTTCTTTTTTTTCTTCTTCTTTCGTGGGTTCTCCTTCTCTAAGCTACACTATAAGAGTGAAGAACGTAAAGAGACAGAAACAAACACACATACCCACACATTAGACATATTTTGTATATATATACAAAACTGTGAAAGAACCCCAAGAAAAAAGGAAAAAGAAGAATCTTAATATCTACAGTAAGAAAAGAATAAAAAAAAAAAAAATACTAATTTACATTTAGAAAAAAGAAAAACGCAGAGAAAAAAAAAGAAAAATTAAAAAAGTAACCGAAAGTATCATTAAAGGGACAAGTTCATTTTTAAAATCAACACTGTTTCCTCTAATGCCACCCAAGACAGACGCCCAACCACCACCACAACAACAACAAGGGAAAAAGAAGGGAAAGGGATCCAATAGTCAAAACAACGGTGGGGATCACAAAAAGAACCATCACAATCACCACAACAAACGTGTTTCCGCTGAACCGGATGGTCGGGCGGCACAACAATTAATTGGATTCATCCCACCAGGTGCCTCCGCCCCTGCACACAAGAATCATAGTAACAACTATCACAATAATAATAATAATAATAACCATAATAATAATAATAATAACAATTATTATCCCTATGAACAGACACGCCGTGCGGATGCCTTTGTCCACCGTGTGGATCAACACATTCCCGTTCCTGCCCGTCTTCGCCACGCGCCCACCTCGCTGGTAGAGGCGGTGAATGACTTCCACTTTGCGATGATGAACGATGGGCCCCGCAATGCCTTTTACGAGGATCTTCTCCGCCGCCATGTGACCCCAGAGACGGGGGTGTTGGAGATCGGCGCCGGCTCTGGACTCTTGTCGCTCCTCGCCGCCCGCTGCGGGGCGAAGTGGGTCGTGGCGGTGGAGGGAAGTGCGGAGATGGCGCGACTGGCGCGGGCAAATGTGCGGGCAAACGGCATGGCCCACAAAGTCACTGTTCTTCACATGTTGAGCACCGAACTCACCCTGCGGCATTTACCCGAGAAGCCGGATATTATGGTCTCGGAGATATTTGGCACCATGTTGTTGGGCGAGTCGGCGTTGGATTACATTGCGGATGTGCGGGAGCGGCTGTTGAAGCCAACAACGAAAATTATCCCGCAGTTTGGCACTCAATATGCAGTGCCGATTGAATGTGAAACCCTGCGGGATGTCTGTGCGGTGTCTGGATGGAAAGATCTCGATCTCTCACACATGACGGCATTACAAGATACAGTGAGTGTGGTGTTTGCGAAACAATATGGATTTCGTCTCAGCAGTGTGCCGTTTCGTCGATTAAGTGAACCCATTGAACTCTTCTCTATTGATTTTGCCAAAACCCGACGACGGGATTTACCCACCACGAGAGAAATAAAAGTAAAGGCCACCAGTTCCGGAACTGCACATGCAATGATGTATTATTGGAAAGCCAATGATGAAGATCTCATCATGTCCACAGATCCAGACGATACACGAAATAATTTCCCACGAGATATGCAGTGGGGACAGGCAATGCAGTTACTCGATGCCTCTAACGGCCCACTGCCAACACCTGTGATCTTTACAGAGGGAACAGACTACACCTTTCAGTGTAATCTCTCTACCGATCGCGTGATTGTACACATGCAGTTCACAGGAGGCAACGATGAAGAAGAGAAAGAGAAGAAGAACAAGAAAGGGGCTTCAACAGCAGAACCTTCACAACCAACAGAAACAGAAACCACAACAATGACGAAAGAAGAAGGTGATGCGACAGTCGATAAAGAAGAGAAATAGTCCTGTTAAAGGAATAGTACACTTTAAAAAAAAAAGAAAAGAAAATAAAAAAAATAAAAGAAATAAGTAAATAGAAAGAGAAAGAAATAAATGAATACGAGGTTGAAGGTGGGGTGGGTGAGGGGAAAAAAATAGGACATGACCTATAAGAAGATATTCTCTTCTTTTTTTTTCTTTTTTTACTCTTCTTGTTATTTTTGTTCTTGTTCGTCTTTTTCTTTCTCTATCTGTTTATTTTTCTTTTTCGTTTAATAAAATTTTTATTTTTCCTTCTTATATATATATATATATATATATATATATATTTAAGAAAAAAAAAAAAGACTTTCTCTGACCTCGATATGTCTGCATTTCGCTGCGGTTGAAAGACATTATAATGGGGCCTAACAATCCGCACAGGCAATAGTAAGTTTATGATGTGTTTATTATACATGTCTTTTTTTTTCATTTTCGTTTAAGTGACATCTCTCTCTCTCTCTCTCTCTCTATATATATATATATATATATATATATATATATATATTTCTCTCTATATATATCTCCTTCGATAAGTTTCTATTTTGCGTTGTAATTTCGCCATCATTCTTACATCTCAGTATGGGAACTATTATCACCATTTGCACAGCAAAGAAATAATTCAATTTTATTTTTGTGTTTGTTTTTCTTTCTCTTTTATTTCTTTTGTGCTTGAGAGTGTTGTTGTTGTTGTTGTTGTTGTTGCTGATATCGCTATTACACCTGTTTTTTTTTCTTCTCTTTCCATTTTATCTTCTTTTTACATTAAATTATGTTTATATATTATATTATTATTACTATCTCTCTTTTGAAGGTTTACTTCACACAGTAAACTCTCTTCCTTCGCTCTCCTTTATTATTCTTCACCGCTGAGAAGAGCACCGTAGATCCATAAAGGGGAGAGGTCTGTTTGTATATATATATATATATATATATATATATATATATATATATATAT
>NW_021639878.1:221814-223141 GCF_002087225.1 Trypanosoma theileri
ATTCTGAGTATTATTTCCCCAGAGCAGAGAGTCCAAAAAAAAAAAAAAAATAAATAAATAAAGATAAAAAAAATAAATAAATAAACAAATAACAAAATGGGATCCAATTATTCTCGCTTATTCCCATTTGTGGGTTTTCGCTCAGGTGATAAGAACGCCAACAAAGATGGAGAGTTCAATAATAAGATGATATCCACATTTGAGGTCAAAGACGCATTGGAGTATTTACAACCCGATATTTCTCTCAAACGTGAGGTTGCGATTAAACCTAATATATTGCTTAGTGGAACTCAATTCCTTTCCTTACAAACACACTTACCACCACGATTTCAAGGTCGTACTTGGCGTCTTATTTACAGTAGTGAATATCATGGATTTTCACGATTTGCATTGCAGCATGAGTGTACCACACATATTAGAGAAAGTAAAGGTATAGAAAGACCATCTATTTTAATGATAACAGCAGGAGATAGGGGTGATATTCTTCTTGGAGCTTATCTCTCTACCATTCCACAAGCGACCAACCGTCGTTACGTTGGAAGTGAAGAGAGTTTTGTTTTTTACACCACCCAATCCTCCTCAAAGGGATTATCAACCACAAAAACAAAAACAACAACAACAACAACAACAGCAGCTTTAGAATCATCTTCTCCTAAATCTTCCTCTTCCTATTTAAGTCCATTAGATGAAACCATTCATGTATTTAATGTACCGCAGAATCCCAGTAATCGTTATATTATGCGATGTGAAGATGGATCTATTGCCATTGGTGGTGGTGGTAAAGGACCCGCACTGATGCTCTCGGCGGATTTCGACACCGTGTCAAGTAGTACATATTGCCCAACGTTTGGTCTTCGCTCTTCCTTATTAATGCTTGCGGCCAAACATATTCATAATAATAGTAATAGTAATAATAATAGTAATAGTAATAGTGGGAGTGATGGTAAAGAGAGTGATTTGCCTTCTGGAGTGCGGGTGGAGGGTGGGGAGCCGTTGGCGTCTGTGCAGGCAATTGAACTTTGGACGATTGGGGATGAGTACTTTGCAACGCTGTGAATATTTGAAAGAAAAAAAAAAACACACATGTTTGTTTGTTTGTTTGTTTAATTTCCCTATGCGAGTGTTGGGCTTATTCTTTTAATATGTTGTGATATGCAGAAAGGGGAGGGAGGGGGGATAAACAAAAAATGAAATAAAATGATAACAGTGAGAATACATGGAAAGGTCTTATAAAGGGGGCGGTATAGCTGTATGTGTTTTTTTTTTTCTTCGTTTTGTTTTTTCGTCTGTTATTATTATTATTATTATTATTATTATTATTATTATT